>NC_056751.1:635946292-636101292 GCF_019279795.1 Protopterus annectens
AATTGCAGATATTCATGCTGTATAGATAACCAGCAAAACAAGTGCAGACTCTTCTTTAAGAGACAATCTACATGATTGTCTCTGTTGAAGTGACACCCCAACCCCATGTGCAAAGATGGGAAAAAGGGGTTGTGGTTGGCTGGATGGATCTGCAATAAAAAGAACACATTTGTGGTGACAGTTATGCCCAGCAGTCTGAAGGGGGAGTTATACATGCCATTACTTTCCCTTCTTGTGCATTTTCAGAAAACAATAATGCCCACACCTCCCTTTTAACTCTTTTCTCTAGTCTTTGGTCATTTATAAACCATAAACATCTGATATTCCTAAAACGAATGGTAAGACATGCTTTTAGAATCTTTGGAAATGCCAAAGGAGTGTTATTGCTTATTCATTTCATGAAGCCTTGCTTTAGTGAATTATTTTAATAGCATAATATTGACAACCTGACTATACGTTTCCTTCAAGAAGATATTATTATTATTATTATTATTATTATTATTATTATTATTATTATTATTATTATTACAAGGTACTAAATGCTTTTCATTTCTGATAGTAGGACATCTAGTGGAGGACACAAAAACATTGTTATCAACCCCAACTGATCTTTGTCCTTCCTATAACATTTTAAAAGTAAATAGAATAGTTTTAATTTATGTTATACTGAAATATGTGTTATTCAAACTTTTGTGAACAACAGTTTTTAAACATGGAACTGGATACAGTAGACTCCCCTCTTATCTGGTCTCGCTGGGACCAGACCTTAGGCTGGATAAACGAATGGCTGGTTAATCAGAAAATAAACATACAAAGTAGCATTTATAGGTTATAAATCAGCTAGAATAACAGGATTTGTGTTAGTATGCATTTTTCTAATGATATGAAGTCTAAAAGTGAAAAGGCTGTCATTATTTAGCCCAGAGGAGGCAGAAGTGTTGTTCTTCTCTGTTGTCTTTTGTTAGGACTATGGCAGAAATTTGATGGTCCGGTCAGAGAGAGGCTGGATAAGAGGGAGTCTACTATATTTTATAAAAGGGAGTTGTGATTAATAGGTTCTCACTGTCTGTCTCGGTGCCAACTCTGTCAGCCAGGCAACAGTGAAAGCGTAGAAAAAAGTGGAAAAGTATTAAACCTTTCTTAAACAGCAGGAAGATATGATTGCTTCTCAAAAATGATCTCAAAACACATACATACATATAACTGTGTGTGCAGGTGCAAGTGTGTGTTTGTGTATTTGACAATATCTCAAAGAACAGAAAATAGATTTGGGAGAAAGCCTTAATATTTTCCTACCTCAGAAATGTGCTGAGTGACTGAGGAATATCTGGGCACAGCCCTTCATGTGGGTTCTAATTTCTGACTAACTTTGTTTCCTTTACCAACATCTGACACTGGCATTGGTTCACTGAAATGTGTTTGATTTGGGGAACTCTGTTTCAGTGAAAACTCACTAACCTGTACCAATCACGCATGCAGGTAATTGCTAGGTATCATTTGCAACTAAGGCACAGATTTAATGAAGAACAATGATTTTGCATTTAGCTGATGTGCAACTATCCCATTTAATAGTTTTGTAAATAATATTATAGAAGTATAGTATAGGAGGGAGATACATTTTTTACCATCTGAGAGTATTTGTTTTATTTGTTAATAAATAAAAAAAAGCTTTAAATTTGTTTGGATTCCTACATATTCTGGTGTCCCACAGAACCATAAAATGAAATTCATGAGTTAATATTATTTTAATGCTATTTTACATGGACTCCTGTATTAACTCATTTTAAACAATTATAAAAAGCAGCAAAAGGGGACATGGCCATTTTTTTTCAGGTGCCAGTGTTGCTTTTTCTTTTATGATTGGTTGAGTTAGAAGTTAGTAAGAAACCAGTTCACTGAGGACAAATGGCTGAAAAATCACCTAAATGGAGAAGTATCTTATAATCCTTTTTTGTCCTCTTATACCCCTGTGGAGAGGCATGGATCCCACACACCACAATGCCAACTTACATGTATATGTATATGTGAATGTATATAAAGATTTTATATATATATATATATATATATATATATATATATATATATATATATATATATTATGTATATATGTATATGCACACTTCATGGTTATACAGTCATACACAAATATGGGAGAAATCTCCAAAAAATATGGCATCACTGCTGGTACACACGTAGCAACTACTGAGAGTGTAGTTCATTTAGCTTTCTATTTTAAGAATAAAGATAAAAACAATACTAGCAACAACAATGGATATACTACATTTGTTAGTAGCACTACCTTTGCTCTCCCCCACCAGTAAGAGGAGACTATAGATTTTTACATTTAGTAATCAAAAACTTCCTGAACTAGAGTGTTAACAAACCAGGTAGAGGGCATAATGTTATTGATCTGGTTCTTATGACTATAGCTTTTTTGTGTACTAGTATCTTTGTCTCCAGATAAGTCATATCATAAACCAGTAACCTTTACATTTAAAACTGCTAAATCTGATGATATGAATACCTCAAAAGTCAAGAATTTCAAATGCACTAATTTCATCAAATTCTGTGATGAAGGGCGGAGCCTAGATGGCCAACTGAGAACAGTGAATTTTGAGAACTCCATAAACTAATATAATAATATAGGAAAATTTGATTATTTTCAAGTTTAAAACATCAGAAATCTATAGATAAACTACTAAACTACATAAATATCAATTTTGGTGGAGATATACAAACATTTTCTTGTCAAGTAATTTAGAAATATATTGAGTCACTGAATATGCACAACTCAAGGAATTCTCATGCAGATGCTGCTTTGAAAAAATAACTGCAATTGATGACATCTACCTTACAGGAACTCTCTTTGAAGATGGATGGCTTTAAAAATGACTTAGAAAACCTCAAATTAAGTTCTTAAAAAACAGATTGATACTCTTAAGGAACTATTACAGCAACACCATACAAAATAACAAATATAGAGACTTCTCTAAATGACATTGAAGGGAGACTCAAAGAGGAAGAATTCCAAAAATAATTTCTGCTTAAACAGAATACAAAATAGATGACTTAGAAAACAGGGAAAGGAGAAACAACATAAGGATCTTTGGTCTGCCTGAAAACACTGAAGGGGAAGATATTATTTCATTCTTAACAACCTGGATTCCTGAAATTTTAGACTTGAAAGAGGGACTTTCATTTGGAATTGAAAGGGCGCATAGAGCACTGAGGAAATTTGCTTCTAACTCAACAAATACTCCACCTAGATCCATAGCTATACAGTTTCTTTCATTTCTGGACAAGGAACTAATATTAAAATCTGCTTGGAGAAAATCACACTTAAAATACAATTAAAGCCTGATAAGGTTTGACAATGATTATTCTTCCAGAATACTAGAACAAAGGAAAAAAGTCTGGCCAATAATAAAACTGTTGAAACAAAACAACATTAAAGCACAGCTGGCCTTTCCAGCCAAGATAAAAATACTTTTTGCCAATGAGATGAGAACCTTTAATGACTCAGAAGAAGCTACTATATTCATCAGGAATAACAACATAGTGTCTATCCCAGAAGAAATGGAATGGATGGCCCCTACTCTTAAAAGAATAAAAGAAACAAATCCTTGGACTGATGCTAGAAAGAAGAAACAATAAACTGATTCCAAGATAGCTGTCCCAAAAAAAACCTCTTACAACTACATCTCTCAAAG
The DNA here is from genome assembly GCF_019279795.1 of Protopterus annectens. Taxonomy (NCBI): domain Eukaryota; kingdom Metazoa; phylum Chordata; order Ceratodontiformes; family Protopteridae; genus Protopterus; species Protopterus annectens. The sequence continues at coordinate 635,950,003 of NC_056751.1, forward strand.
TATGAACTGATATGGTATATCACTTGTCATCTGCTTTTAGTTAAAAAAAGGGGGGGGGTTCTTAAACAACTGAGAAACAGTAATGATTTATTCAGAATGTTCAAAGAGTCCAATAATTCTTCACAAAGGTAGGTCAAGATGGGTTACTATTTACATTATATATAAGCCAAACAAAGCAACATATAATACAAACATAGATGTTTCTATTCCCCTACTTGAACTCAGTGAATACTTATCTTATTTATTTTTAGTAATTAATTAACTAATTCAACAAGGTATCATTCATCAGAGTTCAGACTCAAATGTAATAAATAAACATCATATATAATAGCAGTAACAGTAGAGTGGTTTGAAAAAAATGCTGTCATGGAGACTAATGCCTTCTTCAGTTAAAGTTTGATTTAGAAATGTCATGTATATCCTGGTTAAATAATACTATCAAGCTCTTAGTACAAATGTCATCGTTATTCTGTCTAAATATAGTTAATATAAATTATGGCAAGTATCACAGATATGAGTGCTGTTTGATCAAGCCTGATGTGTGCGTGGATGCAGCTGTGTCTGGCAGCTAGTACAGATGTCATTATTATTCTGTCTAAACATAGTTAATATCAATTATGGCAGGTATCATAGCTTCGAGTGCTGTTTGGTTAAGCCTGACATGGTGTGTGTGGATGGAGCTTTTTCTGGCAGCTGTTGTATGTTGCCGTTTTCATCTCCGGGAAGCTGTGGGCTGCAGTTTGTGATCAAGGTTTACTGATGCTTGTGTATTAGAAAGAGACATTTGGTGTTTTATCTTGGATCCAGTGGAAGGAGGGTGGATAAAACTGTGATTTGGGATATTTTGGCAGAGAATAGTTTGTTTATACATCTGATGAGTGAGAGGGGGAAGGCTGGAAGAATGTGTTATCTCTTGTTATGGCAGCTTGTTGAGAGTTTTTTTTTTTTATCTGTTTGCTCTTCATTCTTTTCCTGGCTGCTGCCTCACTGAAAGGGAAGTAATTTAGGCTTGAAGTTGCAGTGAAGTGAAGCTTTGCTTCAGGTGCATCATGAGCCTCTGGTATGCAGTACACAGACACACTAATATAAACAGACCCTCCCAGATTGCTATGGTAATGGAGACAGAGTGACGATAATACTCAATGGCTCTGAGGAGCCTCCGAGATGATTCCTGGCAATGAAGTTTTTGGTTTTAAAAAAGAAAAATGTTATATATATATATATATATATATATATATATATATATATATATATAATAAAAGGGCTGTTTTAAACCACATGTACATACATTTATCTCCAACACTCTATTGTTGATTCTTGATAAAAAATAAAAACTAAGCGCAATTTTATGTTTAAAATGTATTTTGGTCCAAACACATTAAGGATTTACATAAGAGTGGAAGTCTGAGTTATTGTGAAAAACTAAGAGCACTTGGTCTTGTGCAGTACCCTTTGCAGTGGTCTGGGAGGTGAGCTTGCTCGGATGTGTTGGGCATATGGGGATAGCTGATTCTAGGGGAGTTTGGGGTTGCCGGGAAGTGCTAGAGAGTCATCAGATCTCCCTCACGGAAATATTTGTGGGAATGGAAGGTGTATTGAGTGGTTCACTGGCAGAGTGGCCACTGAATGGAACAGGCTGGTAAAATGGAACAGGACAAATATTGGTTTGGACATTTTAAGAAAAGCCTGGAAACACACCAAATGAACTAGTGAATGGTATTCTGGCAAAACTGGTCAAGGTATGAGTGATAATCTTGTCAAGGTATGAGTGATAATCTGGTGGATTTAGGTTTATCCATCAGATTAGGGATGATTTTCATTCCATGGCTAGTGCGGATCTTAGTTTTGTTAACATTTATTAATTTAAATTTATTTCACAAAAACATTTTTAGTATGCTTGACCAAAACATTAAAGTATACTCAAAGTATAAAACTGATAATTTCCTTTAAAAGCTCAAACATATACTTTATAGATATCAGAGGTAAATATTTAATAGTCACAATAAAACAAAAAAACAAAGTCTAAGTAACCTAAGATGGATTTAACTTTATTATCTTTAAATACCAATGGCTTAAACAATCCTAGCAAGAGATCAAATCAACTGAAATATTTAAAACTGAACAAAGTGCAAATTGTCTTCCTTCAAGAAACTCATTTCAGAACAAATGACAATTACAAATGGAATCCTAAGGAATCTATGATATTGGCGCAATCCACTTATAAGACAAAGACAAAAGGGGTAACAATTTTATTGTAAACAAATGTGATTGACCCAGAAATCATTTATAAATATGAAGATAAAGCAGGCCTTATCACATCAGTAATAGTTAAATATAATAACAGAATATGGACCCTAGCCAATCTATACTGGTTCCCAGGCATTGGAACAGGAAATGTTAAAAAACACTTGGATTTCATTTCCAGTAATTATAAAGGCAACTTAATATTAGTAGGAGATTTTAACTGTATATTTCTGAAACTACAAATAAACGACCATTGCGTACATTTGCTGTATCAAAAGCTTTAAACAAGTAGGTAGAATAATTTCATCTTGTAGATACTTTCAAATTTAAAGAAGATAAATCTTTGTTGTTTTCCCATCACAGATATGGTACCCAAACTAGAATAGATAAAATATTTGCTGCCCATGACTTACACTCTAAAATCATTAATTTTTTAATCACTCCCTGCCGCTTTTCAGACCACAATGTATTGGTACTAAAACTTAAAAATGGGTACAAACCATTAATCTTTAACCTTAGAATTCCAATGTATATATCTAAAATTAAAGAGTTCAAACCCTGGTTATTATCTGAATTACAGTTCTTCTTAGATATTAATTACACAACAGAAATAAATAAAATAATGATATGGGACTCATTAAAAGCTTACATATATGGTAAAACCCTAACATGGTATAAAAAAGTCAAAGAATGGGATTCTGAATTATTACATCTACAATCCAAACTTTTGGCCATAAAAACTGAAAAAAAATCAAAATAATTTGGAGATGAAAAAGAAAGTTGAAGTATTAAACAATAAATACAATGAAATTCTAAACATAAAACTAGTTTAGCTTTAGAAATCTAAAAATTAATACCTTGGCCACTTCTCCCAAATATCTACATAATTTATCCACAAGAATCAAAATACACTCAAAAGCTAATAAATTAAAAGTATCTTCCATAAAAAGAAAGGGAAACATGTGTCAGATATAGGTGACATTCTTGATGCCTATAGAAATCACTATATGGAACATTTCCAAAAAGAAAATATACATATTGATCAACTAAATCTAGATGAAAAATGTTCTAATATAAAAAAATACCAGAAACATTAAAACTAGATCTGCAAGCACTCATACCCTACAACAAAATTACAGATACAATAAAAGAGGGTAAAAATAATAAAGCTCCAGATATAGATGGCATAATTATGGAAATATATAAACTTTTTCCTTCAGAGATACTATCCCTCTTCCATAAAACTATATTAGAAATTCAGTCAGAAGCTTTAATACCACCCTCTTGGGAATATTACTTAATCACACCAATCCTAAAGGAAAACAAATCCCCAAACCTCTGTACCTCATATAGACATATATCATTATTAAATAATGACATAAGATATTTATGACAATATTAACTAACAGAATGAAAATACCACTATCTAAAACAATAAATAATGATCAAACTGGATTTATATATCATAGACACACACCTGACTATATTAAAAGGATAATTTCTCTCATAGATTATGTTAATAAAGAAAATAAAGAAACACTCATAATTGGCTTAGATATAGAGAAAGCTTTTTATTCCCTAAATTGGGACTATTTATTCAAAATCCTAATGCTATTTGAATTTCCTGCATCCTTTGCTCAGCTCTTAAAGAATATATATTCAAATAATTTAGCATATGTTAAGTTAGGTCCTTTTACCTCTGAATCTATACACATAACAAAAGGCACTAAACAAGCATGTCCCATGTCACTGATTCTATTTGCTCTGGCTATTGAAATATTGGCAGATTCAATTAGTAACAATATAAAAAATCAAAGGAACAGATGTTTATGAACAATACAATTCTAAAGTAATGCTATTTGCTGATGACATATTACTAACATTATCTAATACAAAAGAGACATTAGAAGAATTAGATATATTAATTGACAACTTTCACATGACTTCAGGACTCCATTTCAATAAATCAAAATCAAAATGTTTATTTTTAAATTAAAGAAAAGAACTGCAGAATAAGGGGGATCACATCACATGGAAACAAGAATCTACCTTAAAATGTCTAGGAATTGAGTTATCCAAGGATAATAATGAATTAGTCTAAAAAAACTACAATAATATTATCAATACTATTAAAATTTCTGTGGAAAAATAGAATAAAATAATATTAACATTTGAAGATAGACTACAGTTGATAATAATGGTTTTACTGCCCAACATCCTATATATAGCCTTGGCAGTACAACTGTTACCAGAAAGGAATATATAAATTCATGCCTAATAAAATTTTTATGGTTTCCCAAAAGAAACAGAATAGCTTTAATACATCATATCAGAGCATGGAAACAGGGAGGATGAAACTTTCCTGATACAGAAACATATATGAAAGCATCAATATCTAAAACAATCTCAGATTGGATAAGTCCAAATTACTCTGCAAATTGGAAAGAATTACTAACTGTAATATCAATAAATGAATTTGATTTACAAAATAAATTTCAAATAGATAAAAACAATTTGACATGGCACATATGTATTAGTATGCAATATAACATAACTAAACCCACTACAACTTGTATGATTAATTATTACATTGACTCATTTAGGAAAATTATTAATGCAAATATAGATTTTAAAATCTGGTTTGATCTTTTAATACCATTTATAGTCACAAAGAACATTCCACATAAAATATATAGAGAAATTATTAATTCATGGAAAGAGAAGGATTTGTTTGTTGGCTCCAATGTATCAAAGAACTAAAAGTTTTAGATATGCAAGTAATAAAAAGAACATACAAAATTCCACAACAAGTCTGGCTAACTTTACAGAGTATTTTGTGATATTTGCAAGATTTAAGTAGAATAAGTAACAATTCTTTGTTTAAAGAAATACCTAAATTTACGTAATACATATATGAAATCATATATAATGACTTTGACATGGGAAACAATATTTCAAAATTTTACAAAATACTGGCAAACTATAAAGCAACACCCAAAACTTCATATTGGAAATATATAACAAAAGGACACTCAATACAGTTAACTGAAGATATTAAAACAAATATCTTATTATCGATAAAATATATATCCTTTACAGAATACTGGAAAGTTTTTCATTGGAAATACTTGCACAGAGCATTCTTAACCCCAGACAGAATCAATTAAATTAGTTGTTCCATAAAAGGAATATGTTGGAGGTGTGAGCAAGTACACAATGCAGATTGGAACCACATTTTCTTTGATTGTGTTAAAATTAAGCCATTTTGGAATGGTATTAATAACTTTCTAAAAACTTTATTTAATGAATCATTTTATTTAACTAAAGCTCTTGCATTATTACATGTGAACGAAGGTCCTCATTTGAATAGGTCAAACATGTATCTAGTATGAACTATACTTGCAATTTCAAGGAAGTGTATAACAAGAAGATGGAATACAAACACAATACCAACTTTGGAAGACTTCTACAGCCTACTGAAGACCACAGCATTATTGGAAAGAACTAAGAATTTATCCAAAGCCATTTATCAACAACCCTTGTGGAAAAGTCTTATCATTGATTGACACTATACAATGATTGATCAGACACTCTGATAATGGATTGGACATACTTATAAAGTAACTGTATACATTAAGATATGTTATAATGTCAGGATAATGCAGTGTACACAGTTATTTAAGGTGTTATGTATAAAAACTATAGAATTCATTCAAATGTATTTGAAAAATAAAAAAAAAATTGAGGAAATTCTGTGATGAAGTCTCAGAATTCACTTACAGCAGTATCACCTTTGATGTTGCCACATCAGATAACCTCACAAAGATATTCTATGCAAGCTTAACAATAGCAAAGAACTGGCAGTTCTAGCAAGATCTAATTATAATGGGAAATTTAAAGAGCAAACTACCCTGGTGCTCCACCAATATAAATAAACTCTACAATTAAAAGGAAAACAATTCCTTAAAGTATACAGTATATTAAATGACTCTCACATTAAGGATAACATTAGGAAACTGACTAAAAATTTGAAAAATACTATTAAGTCTACCAATACAATCCAAGAACTTAAGCTGTCATATGAAACTAAGGACAATTATAAATCCATCTTTAGCTATGTTAGGGAACTAAGAAATAACACCAAACATTGCTCTAAACTTATTTATAATTGTACCACATACCCTGGACCAGCAAACACAGCCAACATACTTGTAGACAATTCAGTGCAAATTTTATCACAGAGACAACTATACAAAGCCCACTTATTTATGAAGCACTTAGGCTACCCCATTAATACTAAAGAACATGTACTGATGGTACCTCCGGTACTAAAAATACTTCCTCCATGGGACCTGATAACCATCCCCTTGATGAATATTATGCAGGTCCATGGAACAAATTATAACTGACTTAAACTACAACATTAAAAGGTGGTACGGTCTAAGGGTGAGTAATGGCAAGGTGTAGATGATCATTCGACTCAGATGACTTGCATTTCCTAGGATCCTATCTCCCTCTCTCTCTCTCTCTCTCTATATATATATATATATATATATATATATATATACACACACACACACACACACACACACACACACACACACACACACACACACACACACACACACAAATGTGAGTGTGTATGCACGTGTATGTTTATGAATGGGTGCATATTAGCATATTATAGATATAGCACAGCCAACCCAATGTTTCCAGTGAGACAGATAGTGGAGAAGAAGCTAGAGATGAGGAAGGAGTCCAATTGGGCACTCCTGGACTTGGAGAAAACATATGACAATGTCACAAGAAAGCTGATTTCGTCAGTCCTGCAATAGTTTGAAGACCTAAAACCAAAGGTGCAATTAGTGCAGACTATGTACAAGGACCCAATGACATAAGTAGCCATAGTGTCCAGACTCATATAGGGTTTCCCAGTGGGAGTGGGTGTTCATCAAGGTAGAGCTCTGTGACCACTGCTGTTTAAACTAGTGATAGACTACATTAACAAAGTGGCTGGGCAGGACAAATTTACAAAGCTGCTGTATGCAGATGATGTGACATTATAAGCAGGATTTGAGCAGGAACTTCAGCAAATGATAGGGGAACTGAATGCAAAAGTGAAGGCACATGGAATGAAATTGAGTACAGGCAAGACAGATGTCATCGCAGTAAATGGGGGAAAATCAGAATAAACTGAAAATTGAAATAAAAGGGGAAAATAGTGGAATCTGTTAACATCTTGAAGAATGTAGTAGGGATGGTTGGGGAGATGAGAAGTCTGACTAAGAAGATCAAAGCTAGAATCAGTGGGGCCACAGCCAACTAGCACAAACTGTCAAGGGTAGTGTATGATAGAAGACTATGCCTATGAAGCTGAACAAATAAGGTATACAAAATAATGGTGATACCATGTGGAAGATAGAGGTGATATAGATGATATGGGTGGTAGAATGCATACTTTCGGACAAATGAAGAAATTATGACATCAGAGCAGAAGCAGAAGCCCCATGGGTTGGTATAATGGTGAAGGTGTTAACATCACAGTCACAAGGTTGAGGGTTTGATTTTCACCTTTGACAGGGAAATTGTTTAGGCTTAAAATGGTCTGCCAGGAAAGCCATGTAGTACGTACCTATGAACCTATGAAGTCAAAGTAGCTCCAATTGCAGGGAAGCTCATATAGAACAAATTACAGTGGTTTGGGCACATGGTGAAGGACATTTGGGTGAGACAGGAAGATGGCAAGAGGAAATGAGATTAGCCAGCAAAGGCATGGATCAACTGTGTGAGAGTAAAAGTTAGAAGAGTGACATTGAATCATGAAAGATGGCAGTAGTAGCTGATGTAACACCCTAACCCCTTTAGAAGATGGTGTGAATTCCCATGGAAAACAGCTATCAGCATTGTATTTCTTTGCATATTGTGCTTCAGGCAACTGATGATTAGGGATTTCCGCATGGCTACCTGTAGAGATATGAGTTTAAATAATTTATAAATTGATATTTTATTGATTTCTACATTCTGGAATTAAGTCAAAAATGCCTAATGCTCTGTAGTAGACATTTATGGTGCAAATACATTCATTTAAATTATATTCAATAACACTGATATAAATCATTGTATGAATGATTTCTAATCCTGACTTGATTTCTTGGTTTCTGGCCTTTAGGTGTTACTTTACAAATACTGAGACCTTATCACTTCTTCCATCAGATCAATGATAACAATAGGAGGAGGTAAACTCTGGAATTTATGATATGCATTTTGGATCTTTATGGTTTAGTACCAGCACAGATATCGACATCCTCCAAGCACAGAGAAAACTTCCAAAATACCCATATTACTGTTGAAAAATCTGTCATTTATCAAAGCCACCTACATGTCTGACTTTGTTTTATCTTGAGAATTTTAAATTTCTTTTTGGAAGATATCAAAGGATTCTATGGGAATATAAAACTTCCTGCTTAGTTCTTGTGCTCTGCAGGGAGAAAGGTGAAATCCATCAGAGGCAACAGGTTGCACATCTCACTGAAGTCTGACAGGCACTCATTCTCCCATATATAACATAGTGTTCTTAGTCATTCACTGAATATCAGTATTGTGTCATAATATTTATATTACTAACATATTCTAGGCACCAACTAAAGCCATTTTCTGGGTCAAAAGTTATTTAGTGAAGTCTAGAACAGAAGCTGTTGTTAAAAAGGTATAATTAGCAGGTCATATAAATATCGCATGCTAACTATAAGAAACATTCAGTGCAAGTTAGAAAAGATTGGGAAGAGAGACTGGAAAAATAATTTACAAAGGAACAATGGAAGGTAATGTGTATGACTATTAAATAGGCAACAAAGTCCAGAAGGTTTGGGATTTTTGCCTGGAAGTGCTTGCATGGGTATTTTTATACCCCAAGTAGATTTCAAAGAATTTTTCTTCGGGTAGACAGCAAATGCTGGAGGTGTGATGGGAAAGAGGGAGGTGAGTGAGAATGAATTGTTTGGGTGAGTTGGCAGAGTTTAAATCATCATGCAGAGTACTCTGCCAGAAGTATTGCAGGAGCAAATGGCTGTAACTATGAAGCAATGCTTTTTAGCTGGGATATAGGATCTGAGTTTTTATACACAGTATTGAGTTTAATGCTATTGGCTGCCAAAAAGGAAATACTAGAAAATGGAAATGAAAATCTAAATCAACAGTAACTGAATATTGTTAAGGAGATAAAGTTACTGGAAGTGAGATCTTTAGAAAAGGGAAGGGGCAAATTATACAGAAATAAGTGGAATTTATGAGAACAATACATGTAGAATAATGTTCAGGAAGAGGCATGAGGTTTAACACAATGTAATGGTGAAATGAGTGACAGTTATAAAGGAATACAATGTATTTGCAGCAGGTCATTACTTTGACTTCCAACTGCTGAAGAAGAGACCAAGTGACATTCATGACGTCATTAGCACCATTTTCTTAAAGGCAGACTACATTCTGATGAACATAAAGATACAAGCAAGTTTAACATGTCAGTATACATATGTATATGCTGGCTATTAAAGAATAGCCACAAAAGATTTAGTGTCCTTTTGAGCTAGAAGAAAAAAAATTAATTTCTGTGACAACATGATAAAGTAATATCTATTGTTTCACCCCATTTCTCACATAAAAAAATGTCTAAATGTTCTTTGTTTATTCATGTATTTCTTTACAACTTGTTAACACAGGTAGCTAATTAGTTTTCTTTTAGACCATTATATCTCAGTCATGATGAGGAAGTCCTCTACATCGCTCAGCTTTTCTGCTGAGGTACATCTTTTAAGTCCAAAGTGGTCATAGACTGTAATAAAAACTAACAAAAGAAAGGAGTAAAACCTCAGTAAATACAATAAATAACCAAGTAAATACAAGGTATACACATCCTCGCCATTCAGGAACTGATGAAGTCCACAATACTAGATGAACAAAAAGCACTTAACTTTCAATAAATTTTATTTGTCTGCTGTTTCTAGCAGTTGTTGGCTTTTGACTACTTTTGAATCTTCACAAACGGCAGCCAAATAGCACAAACAGTCAAAATCAGCAAAAATATATCCACAGGCTCCCAGATGAATAAACAAATGGTTTAATGCAACAAGAACAAAATAAAACCATCAGTTAGTGCTTTCGTCTTCTAACTCCTTTACAAAGACTTCTTCAGACTGAAGTAAACAGCAAAATTCATGTTTAAATATCTTAAAAACAGTCACCTGACATAATACCACATGACCTTACTGAAAACGCATGTTCCTAGTGCTTTAACCCTTTCCTTTTCAGATAGCTGACAAATTCTTCTCTATTGTTTAGTCCTGGTGGAAAGCAGGCATTTAGCCCTACTTGCCAGCAGTATTCTAACTACCCTAGTTCTTCTTCAATATTAATAATATTTGCTTCAATGGATACCGTATCAAGTACTATAAATTTAAAGTATACCTTACATTTGTTTGTTTTATAGTGTTTACATAATGCATTCCTCTCATCACTGGACCGAATGGCATATTTATGCTCATATATCCTTCTATTTAATTCTCGAGTGGTCCTTCCAACATACTAGGATTTGCACTGGCTACAGAAACATAAGTAAACAACATTTTTAGACTTACAACTGAATTGCCCTGGAATTTTAACTTTTATACCCCCTATTTCTATTTCATTTCCTTCCGTAAAAATGTAAGTGCACATATTACAATTATAACATTTAATCATCTCACATTTTCTGTTACTTCTTGCATTTGGCTTATTCAGTTTTCCCTGAAAATAATTTTTAAAGTTTTTTTTCCTTTTCTTTGTACAAATAGAGGATTATCACCTACTTTTCTAAACACATCATTGTTTATTCTTAGTAGTCCCCAGCTTTTTCTTATCAAATTTTTATAGCTAATGAATCTATGCTGTTCTGAATGGCCATAGAAGTTTTTCTTTTAGAAGGGATTTTTTTCTTTTCTATCCTGTATTTTTTCCCTCATCTCTATTCTTTCTTCTAATAATTTATTTACTTCATATTCTGGGTATCCTCATTTTCTAACTCTATTACAAAAAGAACTAGCTTCTTCTAGAAACTCATCTTCACTGTTTGTAAGCCCACTTATTATAGACAGTTGTCCCTTTATTATATTTAATTTAGTGTTTTTAGGATGCATACTAGAAAAGTGCAGATGCATATTGTTCTGCACCTCCTTTTTATAAATTCTAGATACTAAGGTTTTATTCTTTTTATACAAAAACAAATCCAAAAAAGTGATTTCTTTATCACTAATATGATGAGTAAATTTTAGGTATGTGCACACATGATTTATATACCTATATCTATCTATCTATCTATCTATATATATTATATATATATATATATATATATATATATATACCAAGAATTCTTCTAGTTCCTCATATGTACCTCTCCATATTAATAGTGCATCATCAATAAATCTAAAAAACATTTTTATGCTATTTTTATATTTGCTTTGTAACACATGAATGGTTTCCCATCCATGCATAACTAAATTTGCATAACTGGGGACCAAAGCTGCCCCCATAGCTACATCATTAACTTGTACATAAATCTCATCATAGAATAAGATGTAGTTATAGTTTAATACAATATCTATCATTTCCATTAATAATCCAACCATGTTTGTAGAATACATTTGAGAATGCAGTAATTCCAGCCTTACAATTTCCATTCCTTCATCATTCGGTATCATAGTGTACAAGGATTTAATATCAAGTGTTACAAGCAAATCATTTTCATTTACTGCTATTTTCTCAATTTTTTCTAGCAAATTGAAACTGTCTCTAATATACGTAGAGGTATGTGGGATAATTTTTTGTAAGAACTTATCTACAAATACAGATATACCTTCTGTTTTACTGTTCTTACTAGTCACTATTGGCCTAAGTGGGGGTTCTTCCAGGTCCTTATGAAATTTGGGTATTCCATGCATTTTACTTATTTTAGGGTTCATATTTGCTAGACTCTTCCTTATTTTTTCATCTATTCTACCAGCATTATACCATTCTATTATACATGAGTCAATAAATCTATACCCGCTTTTCACATCTTGCATGGTTATCTTTTTGTAATACTTATCTGTTAATAGCAATTTCATCTTAGCTTCATATACATTTCTGTCTAATACAAGTGATCCTCCTTTGTCAGCTTTAAAAAATAAAATGTCATTGTTGTTCATCATATTATCAAACATTACTTTTTTATGTCTAGTTAAATTATAAAATTTAAATTCAGCTTTTCTATCTAAAATTTCAACAATTTGCATTTCATAAATATTTAAGAACATTTCTAAATCCTAATGCAAGGGTGGATTAAAACTACTAGGCCTATGACAGACAGCATTACTTTCAGCATTGTCATTTCTATTAAACAATATATCAAAATTTAAAAGTCTCACATAGTCTCTGAGATCATTGATAGTTCGTAATTTGTCAGCTCTTTGGGCTGGTGCAAAATTCCAGCCTCCACTCAGCACCTTACATTCTTCATTATTTAATGTATAGCTAGACAAATTAATAATAATAAAGTTTTCAGTACCTATGTTCTCTGATATGCATTCTGTTGGTTCCAGTTCTTCTATTTCAGCCCTTTTTTTCACAAAGTTGTTTTTTGTTGGCTTCTTATAATTATTGGCATTTGTATTTCCATTTGCATTACTTGCAGTCACTTGGGCCCATGATCTGTTTTCACCATTCACCCTTTGGTAAACTTCCACAACTTGATTTTTGTTAGAATAAGTCAGTTGTTTAGATGTGCTCACCACTGCTTTCTCCTGTCCTCCGTTTTCATTAATAATTACTGTATTTCCTCCTTGTGAACTCGACTGTGTTTGTGACCCACTCATATTTGTAATTCCAGCATTATTTTCGTTTTCTCCTGGTTTATTAGATTTTTTAGTTTGCAGTCGTTTAGAGCGCCTCACCATGCTTGACTCTTCAGCCCCAACATTGACATCTTGCGTCATTTCCTCTGGCTGCACATTTCCTTGTAGCTGTAAACCATATGCAGAAGCCACTTCCCCTGCATATTCAACACGATCCCTCTCATACTTTTTTATTTTTCTGCTACTAAGTGTTTTGTTTAATTTATCCAGATTTTCATGGATAAAGTGCATTTTGTTGTTAAAGTTCACGTCAGAGGTATTTTCTTTTAACATATTGAAAACTGCCCGAACATTTTCAGTTCGTTCTTTCATCTTAGTGCTATTATAACTGTGTAGCAATTCCATATATTGAATACCCGCTGTCTGGTCTATTTGTAACCATTTATCTACCAACTCTTTTGGTAGATTTTCATCTACTGGCAACTTTAAAATTCTGAGTCCCTTCGGGATTCTCTGAACTTTTAAATTGTTTTCAAAGTAAATATTGTTCGACTGCAGGCACTAAGTATTCCTGACAAAGAAGATGTCAGGTTTAGGCAACATATCCTATCTGAATAGACTAAATACCTTTTGTCTATAATCTGTTTCACACAGACTATTTAGTGGCATCCTTTGCTTGGATTTATTGCACTTTGAAAGACCCAAGAATTTTTATTTTCTCCATCTTCACAAAGCAAATAGGCTGTCCAATATCCACACTGAAAAATTGATGTCCATCACAGAAACAACAATACCTGTTTGCATGACGGGTTCCTAATTCAGCATATTTCCTGTCAATGGAAGGAAATACCTACCTGGTCTAGGTAATTAGGTATATAACTGCAAATTTATGCCTGGGGTATGTGGTAATAATTTTCTAATCAAGGCAAATTAGTGCACAATATTTTGTACATGGGTTTTATGGATAAGCCTCCTGATGGCTTTTAGACTTCTTACCTATTTAATAATCTATATACACTACAGGAAGCTATATTCAGAGGGGACCTTGAGTTAAAATTCCCAAGTAATATGTAACTAAAACCACAAATTAAAACACATTTGTCTGTTAAGTACAATAATATACAACTAAAACATGTGTCTGTAATAAATTATTTATTTACTGTGAAAGTCTGACTGGGACAGATCTCATTTTCAGGGGAAGCCTGGGGATAAATGCTCCAAATGCATGTCTTTGGAATGTGGTAGGAAACTAGAGCACCCAGAGAAGACCTACACGAACACAGGGAGGACATGCAGACTCCACACAGAAGGCAACCTGGCCGAGAATTGAACTGGATAACTCTTGTGAAGAGACAAAGCTAACTCCTGTAGCGCTCATTATCGAGTATAATACCATTATGAACATTACCTGTATAAAAGTTAAATAAATAAATGTAGAGATGTACATTCATTCTTTCTGTGGTTAGCTACTTCATCCAATTCAAGATCATTCTTGAGTTTATTCCAGTCCTTAGTAACTGCAAGGCAGAGAAACTATTCTTGTATAGGATTGCTGATCTAAGCTGCAGCTAAAGTGGGGTGAAAGGGGCAACTGAAAGAGATACAAGCTGTTAGGAGGGTATGGTTGGCAGTGTAGAAGAGGTACCAAAACGTCCCTGTAAGTCAGTAGTTTGATCACTGTTGTTGGGTTTTTGGGGCAAGCACAGTATTGGTAGCTAGGTAAGCAGCTGTAATTGAGATTATGGCTAATTAAATAATTTAGTTGCAGTGTGGATCAGGTTATAGCTGCACTACCCAAATCCAAAAATGCTTACTCCTTGGAACTTGATAATATTCCTGGACATCTGCTAACAAGTATCAAACACCACCCTGAAAACTAATTGTGTAGTTAAAGATCTGGGAACCTATGTCAACAAAGAAGTGTCCTTTGATCACCATGTAAACATTTTTTTAAAGAAGTCCTTTCTCAGCACACACCTTATATCTAAAGGTAACGCGTCCAGATCTAGGGTAAAATCATTCCACTGTACTCATCATTCATTAGGTCGATTAAAGAGTATAATCCCATTTTTGGTATGTACCTGCCAAAACATTTGCCTCATTTGGAATGACTACAATGCTTTCTCACAAAAAAAAAAACAAAACAAAACAAAAAAATAAATAAATAAAGGACCTAAATCATAAAAGTTATACAGACTATCTCAAAGCCTCATCGCATTTGTTAGTATCCTACAGGGTAATGAGAGTGACCTCTGCCTTGCATATAGAGTGTTAACAGACTGTATTCTGTCATACCTATTACACAGTTGCAAGTCCAGTGGTATCATAGAGACTTGCTCAAGGGATCTCAATCATTTTGTAAAATAAACAGAACATGTTGAAGGGATATGTTTATATCACAGATAATACTGCTTCTATGGAACTTTCTTGCGCTACACATGATGAATGGATGGGTAACCACAAATTCTCCCTTGGGTTAGCAGGTCGGCCCTGATGGATAGGGGAAATAAGTAAATGCTCCAATATATCCTTTTTCCCTCCATCTCTGGGCTATCCATATGCAAAATATAATAGCTAAAAGCTACCATGCAAATGTAAGGCTAGGATTCTCAAAATCCTCACAGATCAATAGCCTAGTAAGTGTCTATGAACCCATAAGCCACATAGACAATGCTGTTTTAAACCTGTTCGATTTGAGTTTTTGCATGGGTTGTGTCCCTGAATCATGCAGATTGGCTAGTGTGGCACCATTACACAAAAATAGCATTGTGATAGACCCCAGAAACTGTACACCTATTAGTGTCATAAATTTAATTTGTGAAGTTCTAGTACATGTGATTGTTGAGCTAATAAAGAATAACATAGGTGAGCTATAAACTCTGGACCTAAACCAGTTTGGATATGTAAAAGGTGGGTTGTGCCGACCAAACCTTGTCAGGGTCTTCAAAAGATACTGAAATTCTCTATGATGGCCTGACAGTCCATATTTTATAACTTGACCTCATCAAGACCTTTAATATCATTGATAAATGTTCTTACTTAACATAAATGCTACATGACTTCCAATGGATAGCAAATTGGCTTTCCAAAAAATACCCTAGCTAAGCAGAGGAGTGATTTCATTAGGGTTCTATAGGACTTTGTCCTGGATTCCTAGCTAGTTGGCATCTATTTCACAAAAGTACACAGAGATATAAATGGACTGTGACTAAGTTTGATGATGAATGCAAACTGGGTGTAATTGTTAAATCCCTCTTGGATACTTAAATACTCACATAGTTCAGGACCAGGTCAACACCTGCTATGTTAGTCATGGGCTTACATTAAAAGCCAAAAAAATCTTGTACAGTTACCTTTGGGAGAGAACATACCACACCATTCATCTTCACCAGCTTGAAAGACTCCAAAGGCTTCTGACAAAAATGGAGTTTTGGGCCACGCAATCAAAGCTACCTTGAAAGATTTAAAGCCTTATCTGTTTATTCTGTCTCATATAGAGTCAAGATCCAAAGAAGTTATCTAACCTGTACTTTCTTCTCTTACCAGACCCATCAAATACAATTCCCTGTTTGGTATGTACCTTTTGAAGAATGAAAATTCCTACCCTTTTTGGTCTCCTCTAGTTTCACAGAACTAGTGGTCTACCATTCATGCCAAAGATGTCAACCTTCACCACAAGATAACAACATATGTTGGCATGACATTTTCTGAGTCCTGTGCATTCTCCTACTTTAAAAAAAAACTCCCTCTGCATATCCAGTAAATAAATAAGCAACCTATTTCCTTTCACAACTAGACCCAGTGACTGGATGGGAGACTGCAAATTCATATATATGCATATCTAGAAATAATTTCTTACCACAGATAACTACTATACTCAGAGCAGCAAGGTATGCCACTGCAAGCTTCTCAATGACCTGTCGGTTGTAAGATGTGATGAATTTGAGTGAATATGTAAAACAAACTGTTTCACTGTACTTCACACTACAGTTTTCATATAGCCGTGCATTGTTTTCACTCTGAACGTATTACTGACTCATAGCGTCATAAAGTAAACCAAGTATAACTCACTAGGAAATGCAGCATATTGATGCATATTTTTGCAAAACCTTGAAATTCACTTGCAGTGTACATGGTGAACTGCACAGATTGTCAAAGCAAGCAAAAGCTCCAAGCATGTGTAAGAAAGTACATTTTACTCAAACACCAAATTAGACATGGGATACTATATTTTGTGCAATTCACCTTCCATACTCACATTTCAGTAAAAAAAATATACCAGCTCGTATCCTGCAGTCACCTCATTGAGAGACATTTTTCCCCTTCCCCAAAGCTCAATCTTACCAAATGCTACAATTATTTCACTTAATATCTTAACTATCAGCCAAGATGCTACCAAAGTATATGTGTTTCTACTCTGTTCTTTGAGTTGTATTTTGCTGTTTTTGTAAATAGGAGTGCTGTTTGGAAGTAGGTGTTTGGAATATTTTATGGATGTGCACTGTAACTTTAAGAACATAATTAGATTAATACCAGTTTTTAATTGGAGTGTTTATTTAAATACTTATGTTGGCTGAGGATTTTAGTTCTGATGATGTCTTCTACACGATAAGATGAAAGTGCTTAACTCTAGTCAATATTTAATTTTTTTAATGTCTGTGATCAACATATTTTTATTTTATGTTATTTAGCTGATATTTAGTTGTGTTCGAAGTGCGTGTTTCCCTGGACTGGCACAGTGCAGAGTGACTTGGATGCTACCAAAGTACCCCTGGATCAGTCATGTCATAACCTTATGTTAGTTGACAAGTGTTAATCCATTTTCTTGTGTACATCATAAACCATAACTTAAGTGGTCTTAATTATTCAACACTGTACACATGGTTACTTGTTAGTGTACAGGATGTGATTATAGATGTAAGGTATGATGAATGTACTGACCGGTCTTCACAATGCTTCTTCTACATTAGCTGTGCAATATTTGACAACCATGAGTCACTTACAGAAATGGACAATAAAAATATTGTCCCAGTCTTCATATTTTTTAATTCAGAATCAAACAGAAATCATTTTCACAATATTTATGAGGACATGAATTCAGCAGATGAGTAGTTCACCATGTAATGCAACATGAAAACACTTAATCTAGCGTTGCTTTGTATTTTTATTCCTTGTTGAACCACAGGTCTTGAAATGGAAGTAGGTGGCATCATAATTTATATATATATATATATATATATATATAGTCAAGTCATAGAACTTTGTGATAAATGAAACATGGTTATACTTTAAGGTTCTGTAGTTTAGTTTCTTTTTAAGGACTGTAACAGCAGTTTGATACAAGAAAGCATCTTTTTTTAATGGCACAGTACAACTGTCTCCCATTTTGCTGCGCAATGTTTGAACAATAATGCAAACTGTAAAGAATGCCTGTGAATGAAAGGATGCAGTCCCATCAACATGACTGTTCTACAACTGGAACTCTGAACAGATGCATACTACTGTAACCATCAGCTTGCTACACCATGTTAAGTATAATTATTTCAAAAAGAATGTGTCTTACATCAGGATGAGCCACAGACAGCAGTAACTATAACTAAGATACACCTCTGTCATTGTTACTAAAACCTTCAGTGACATCTTCTTAAAGAATTGAAGGAATACTTTCTTGGATATGTGTCCCATTAAATTTCAATGAAAAGGTATACCTCTCTTAAAAAGACAGCTTCACATCAAGGACATTTGCACTATGTGATGTTCTAAGAATATACCCAGGCCAATGTGGCCTTTGTAGTGAGGATGTAGACTACAGAGGAGGCATTTACATATTAAACCCCAAAAATATGAAACGGTACCCTTCACATTAACTGACACCTTGTTTTGCAGTCTTCAGATGAAGTTCTTCTTCCAGTTTTGAGATAAAAAGTGGCTATCAGTTCAGCCAGCTATACCAGATTAGGAGTCGGGATAGTCCATCAGCTTCAGCAGCTTTATGTGGAAAATGATGGAATATATCTTTGCAGAATTCATTTATACTGACACATGTAATTTGACTGATGTAAACCTCAGTCAGTTTGGATTTGTAAAGGGCAGGTGCAGGTCCTGTCTGCAGAAATTAATAAGCTACTTTGAAAAGATTACAGAGCTGTGGCCACTGGTCACTCCATGCACAATGCTTATCTCAACCTAGTCAAGGCTTATGACAGCATCCTGCATGCTAGTATTATTGAAAAAATAGACAAATTTAAGGTAAACCCCTAAATTATTAAACTTGATTGCAAATTTGATATCCAACAGATCCTAGTTGTGAAAGCTTCGGGCATCTTCTATAAATGTAAAATTGTATCTACTGGATTATCACAGAGATCAGTAATGGACCTTCTCCTGTTTGACATTTATTTTGCAGACATTCAAGCCAATATCCCCGACATGTGGTTAACCAAGTTTGCTGATGACCGCAGAATGGGCCCTGTTATCCTCTCATCCACTGATACTAAACAGCTACTATAAGACCTAGAATATGTGCATGTGCCCGATGCACCAAAAATGGTGTCAAGCTAAATGCAAAAAAAGTACAGCATAGTAGCATTTTACAAAACAAGCTACTTCTACTTCATATATTGTAAACTGTACTCCTCTTCAGATGGACATGTTAATGAGACACCTGTGTGCTTATGTGGACAATACTCTCATTTTGTCTTCATGTGATACTCAGACCCCCAAACAAACTGGATAAATGAGGTTTGATGCTAATGCCAACCTTCATTTGGCTATCATGTTTCCATCATAGTCAAGAAATCCTTCGGTCTCTTAACTTACAAGAGAATATCTTCAACATCCAAAAAAGTCTTCCTACCAATGTACTGCTCTTATTCCAAAACAATGTCAAACCAAGAAACCAAGCAGGACTTGTATCCAAACTGTTTTAATCAATGAGGGCTTTTGTCTTTACTTAAAAAATTCATCAGATAAATTCACATTCAAAGCAACATTTATTTAAATAGCATTCATTTAAAAAAAAATCAGTTTTTAAAACAATCATGTGATTGTCAAGCCCCCACCAATGTAATTAAAGTGAGAGTATACTTAAGCACCTTTTATAAACCATGTGTATATATGATATAATAAAACCTAGAATTCTACAAATTATTTATATAAATATATAATTAAATATACTCAATATGTACTTTAAAACACATTAAAATATTAATTCATCTTGAATGTGTCTTTAGTTTTAGTAGGCAATTATTGACACTTGCTCATTCAATCCTGGCCAGCTGTTCACATTTAACTTAAGCTGCCAGTAACGCTTGCATTTTACCAAATACAAAGACCATGTACCCCCCTTCATCTAGTAATACCTGTTCAATGACAAAAAATTTAAACTCATGCCCTGGCTTCTCTTGCATGTGCCTAAACAGAGCGTGTGTTTCTTTTTTCTTTTTAACACTCTATGTGTGTTCATATAGTTTATCTTTGAGCTTACGCTCTGTTTTACCAAGGTAGAATCCGGGTCATTAAGTACATAATACATAATACAAAACTTGTGGTGTATCAAAACTGAGGGAAGCATTAATTCTTATTAAACAGTTGTTAATTATTACTTCGCCATTGGTCAAAATGACCATTCATAGATTATATTAACAATTCACATGTGAAATCAATGATACACATATTCATATCTGGATGTTTGCTTGATAAAGGCTAAAATTAATAAGAGGTTTCTTTCTAAAATACATAGGAAACCACCATACTCCAATAATTTTTTATATTTCTTGAGCGCATACCCCGTCGCACAGAAAAAAAAGTTTTTGTAAAAGGGCAGTTTGTGCATGCTGCATGAATGGTCACTGTTGATCTAGTCTTTTGGGTGAATGCACATTATTGAAAATGTTTTTAATACATGGATACCCTGGTGACTTTATAGATAATTTTACAGATAATATTATGTTAGAAGTCATTAATAAAAGGGAACAGAATTATTTTTCACCTATTCTATGCAGTAAACTTGATAGGACTACAGGTTTGGCAATTTTTAGCCATGACAACAATGACATGGATATTGAAAAGCAAAGAAATTATAAAACTGCATTCATTTCTACTTATATGACTGATAGTTTCATGATAAGAAACATTTTAGAAAAAAATTGATCTGTGTTAAGAGATGAGCGATAAGTGAGAGAATATATGGGTGAAAAACCTCATGTAGTTTACAGGAAGGGTATGAACTTGAAAGCTATGTTAGAAAGAAAAGCGCCATCAAAGAGTAAATTATATTTGGGCATGAGAAAGTGTCAACATTGCACATATTGTAGATACATTTTGACCAATGATAAAGTAATAATTAACAACTATTTAATAAGAATTACTGATTTCTTCAATTGTGATACACCATGAGTTGTGTATTGTGCATTATGTACTTCATGCCCTGGGTTCTACATTGGTAAAACAGAGCATAAGCTCAAAGACAGAATATATGAGCTAACAAAGGATGTTAAAAAGAGAACAGAAACAAGTACTCTTTTTAGGCATATGCAAGAGAACCCAGGCACGAGTTTAAATTTTTTGTTGTTGAACAGGTATTACTAAATGATAATGGGGTGGTCCATGGTCTTTGCATTTGGAAAAAGCAGGCTTTACTGGCAGCTTAATTTAAATGCAAACAGCTGGCCAGGATTGAATGAGCAAGTGTCAGTAAACTGCTTACTAAAACTAAAGGCACATTTAAGATGAATTCATATTTTAATGGGCTTTAAAGTATATATTTCAGTATATTTGATTATGTTATTTATACAAATAATTTGTAGAGTTCTAGGTTGTATTATATCATGTATACACATGGTTTATAAAAGTTGCTTAAGCATACTGTCACTTTAAATACATTGTTTGGGGCTTGGGGATCACATGATTGTTTTAAAAACTGATTCTTTTTAAATGAATGGTATTTAAATAGAAGTGACTTTGAATGTGAATTTATCTGATGATGTTTTTAAGTAAAAACAAAAGCCCTCATTGATTTAAACAGTTTGGATATAAGTCCAGCGTGGTTTCCTGTTGTTTTGGAATATTAGAACAGTTGGTTCTGTTTTAGAATAGTTTGGTAATGTACTTCTTCTTTTCCTGTTAAGGGGTCACCACAGCAGAACAAAGGTCTGCAGAACAATTGGCAGTGGAGTTTTATGATATCAGGTTGCCAGTCTGGCACCCAACCTTCCACAGAAGGCACACACATACACACACACACACACACACACACACACACACACACACACACACACACACACACACACACACACACACACACACACACACACACACACTAGGGCCAGTTTAGAGTGCCAAATCCACCTGAAGCATGTCTTCAGGATGTGGAAGGAAACCCATGCAACTGCAGGGAGAACATGCAGATTGTGCACAGAAGAAACCCTAGCTAAGAATCAAACCAACAAACTTCTTCCTATGAGGTGGCAACACTAACCGCTGCACCATCACAGTCACCCAGCTTGGTAATGTACCACTCTTCTCTTATTAGACCCGCCAACAAAAATAATTCCCCTTTGGTATGTACAAACCCAAGCTTATTTCTCAAAATGTAAAGGCTCCAAAGATTTCTAACCATGTAAATTAAAGACCTTAAACCCTTCAGCTATCAGAAAAGATTAGCATGTGTCTTTTCTTATAATCAGTGGCCTACTGGCTCCTCTGAGGTGAATAGTGTCTTGCTTCTTCATCCCTATTTGACATCTTATTTCTTCTTATAATCAGTGGCTCTACACACGAGTATTAGGAACCTAAAAACAAAGCAACAAATGAACAAGATTTAATGGAGGGACAGGTTACCCACTCAACATTATCTTAGCCTATATAATAACGTACCAGTACAGGTCAATTCAAGTGTTACGTTTAAGGCTAGATGGTTGGATGGATAGACACAAATGTACACCAGGAGTATCATGTACTGCCCTGCTTGATTTAGGAGGTCAACACTATTAAGTTCTTAAAAAGAGTGGTAACAACTGTTTTGTGCAGCAGCTTAAATGTGCCTATGGCTAGGCATTTTATGGTCCCATTGGTTGCTTTCGTAGTATCATTTCTATGTTCCTATGGTATTAAGTGTATTTTTATTTTGTATAACAGTCTTGTCATATGGTAACCCGTATTTCTGCATTAACTCTAAATCCTTTTATATGACTATCCTAGACATATCGTCTGTCAAGTCTGAAAAGGGTCATATGGGACTAGCAGCCCTGCTTGTTCACAAGTTTTATGTTTTGTTTTGTCATGAGTCAGAATTATAAATAATTTTTACACTGACACAGTAAATAGACTCCTTTTTAAATGTTTTATATGTCATGCTGTTATTGAGATTCAGTACAGTACATCTTCAGTGCTGGGATTTTCTTGGCAATTTCATTTCTTGAAAATGCATCTCTTAAACTTACCATAACAGCTATAATGATCCTTACTCAGAAAGTAACCAGCATAGCAGCTGCACACAGGGATTCCACCAATCAGCATACAGTTATGTTCACAAGGGGCTGTCAGGCAGGAAAGAGGGGGACCTAAAAAAAAAATAAGAAAATGAGAGCTGTAGAAATCTAAACAAGCCCAAGAATGCATTTTTGCTTTTTGTGTATATTTTAGAAAATATCCTGAAATTATTTAATAAGTATACAAAATAAGAAAAAAATGTTTAAAGATTACGTTGTCAGTCTTTAAATATGGGTGCAAATGTCAAATATTTAATTATTTAGTTTCTACGATGTTTTCCAGCTAGAAAAATTTAACATATATTCAACAACTGGATTTTCTTATTAATTACAGAAAGGCATTACACTGGATAAACATTAGCACATATTGTGATGTTGTAAATTGTGTAGAGTATTTCTATATTGATAGACAAGCAAAGTCATTTGTCAGTTTTATGGGATGTTTTTTATAGTTCTAAAGAACTGAAGCTGTAGTGAACACTTTGTGCAAGTACCAACAGCACCCATCTTTGCTGATCCATGACAGTTTACAGATTGAAAATTAAGAACTTCTACATTTCTGAAACATACATGCATTATAAATAAGAGTTACATTACCAGGTTACACTGAACAAAGACCTGCACTAGCATAAACAGTACTTTTAGACTTAATTTATCTCTTGAGCCATCATTTGTAATAATTCTGTAAAGAGAACTTAGGTTAGCTGGACCAAGGAAGGAAGGCTGTGGAGAAGTGATGTTGCAGTGTCAGTAAGTGTGAAAAAAAAATTAGAAACAAATCCAAAATGTGTGAAAAGGTTTATTTTAAAGTACTGAAGTTTCTTTGGGAAAGGGGTTTTCAGTGCCACAGACTCAGTAGCTAGGATTTATTCCACCAGGTCTTTTTTAAGTGTTTTACTCTGATCCTCAATGACCATCATGTCTCCTCCCTGACCCATTCATTCCTCCAAGGGTGAGAGCCCCCTGGCCATTTGTTCCTCTGGGGTACAGTGCGCATAGAATGATGCTGGATTTCTGTGGTGGATCAGCCTTTTTTGCTTTAAGCTGTGATGTTTTCCTGTAAGTACCAAGTTAACATTCATGGGGGTAAAATGCAATGGGTGAAGTCATTATTCTCAAACTGTTATTACAAGAATCGGAGACAAAGCCAAAAATAATGTAGGACAAAGGTCCAAACTCAGGGATGGAGTTTACATATTGCTGATATATAAAAGTATATATGTGTGTGTGTGTGTGTGTGTGTGTGTGTGTGTGTGTGTGTGTGTGTGTGTGTGTGTGTGTGTGTGTGTGTGTGTGTGTGTATACCTACACATGCACACAAATATTTATTAGGAAGTTTCAACAACAGATTTTGCATTATTATACATTTTCAGATGTATATAAAGTATAAAACTCACATGTCTTGTCATTATGTAATGACTACAGATCTCAGGTGTTTTGCCAGAAATAAACACAAATTTTATGAGAAGCAGATCAAAAATATGAGGCAAAAATCATAGCATTCAAGATAATCAGGGGCAGTTGAGAGCTATAGACATAGCACTGGATTTTCATTCACTTTTCTAAGTGATGTAAACCTGAAGACATCCCTGGCCTGGAACAAACAGCAATGTAAATTCTAAAGTCTTGCATGAAGAACTCATACTGACCATTCATTTCCAGCTACAAATGCCAGCCCTCCTGCAGAAGAGAGGCAAGTTGGTATCCTCTTCACTCCCTTCCCATCCTGACGTAGCTCCTCCACCTTAGGACCATTACTTGAACTCAGTTCAACTGTGTTGTCATCAGGGGTCCGTCTCTCTTACCATGAAGCCAACTACAGATCTAGATTCTATCATATGATGTCAGATCTGTGGGATCTCGGTTGCCTGCTATTTATAAAGAGGTTGGGTGGTTTACATATTTTTTTCTGTATGTGTTTTTTCTCCATGCCTGCCGATCATTGAATCCCCCAATACCAGACTTAAGCCCATTGATTTATCTGTACTGGGTATTCTCAACACAGAGGTAACAGCTGACTGGAGGGAGCACCATTTGTGTGGCCGTGGAGACACTTTGTATCCTCTTTGGCATCCTGGCATTCATGACATTTCTTGTAAGACCCTAACCCTCCAGGTAGTAACTGAAATGAGCACCTGCATCACCATGGGGCAACCTATACCCTCCCCATCTCTGTGTATGCTTCTGCCCTTACACTGATGAGGGTTACTACCACCAGCTTAGGATGCCCAAGCCCATATCCACAGTATTGACCATTTTGTTCCCTTGAAAGCCACCACTTACATGGTGGACATGGGTTGAACAGAAGCCACCTCCATGCTAGGCTAGGCAATGTGGTATCCACAACATAGCCCAGCATCCCTGCTTGGCTCTTCCGATCATTGAGCTACTATTTAAAGTCAGGTCATCTGGGCTGCAGTACAGGCTTTAGACGTTATGCTATGCAGCCAGATGTATTTGGAATCATGATTCTGACTTTTCATGCCCTGTATAATTTTGGATCCTGCTCATTTAAGTGACCTGTAGTTTCACTACCTCACCATCTCACCTGCTGCACTCATTTGGTGCCCAGCTGGTAATGATTCCTAGGATTCACACTGAAATATCTTGATGGCTTGCTTTTGCTATCTAGGTCTTGTTGTTGTTCATTCATTTAGTCAAGTCCATCACTTTACGACCACAAGGACTTTGACACATTAGGCCTGTCTGTCAAAAAAATGCTTTTTGAAGTTCTTGAAAATTGATAATCATTGCTTTTGCAATGCAGTCTATCAGACTTAATCTCTGTGACCTCTTCTAGCTTTGAACTTGATCTATTCGAGCATTAGTGCCTTCTCTAGTAAATCAGTATTTGTATCATCTGGCCAAAAATTTTTAGTTTTGCTGTCAGACTTTCAGTGAACATTTTTTTTCATTAAGTATTGACAGCTTTGAGCTTCTTGCATTCCATGGAATATTGAAAATATTCCCCCCATACCACAGTTCAAAAGTGTTGGATATCTAAGGCATAGCATTATTTGTAGTCCAGCAAACACAGCTGTATATTATTTCTGGGAAAACCATATATTTGATGATATGGACCTTTATTGGCAATGTTATTTCTTTAGACTTTGCAATCTTTCACAGAATTGCCATACATTTCCTTCCAAGAAGCAAGCATCTTATGACTATAATAATCACTTGCAGAGATATTTGAGGCCAGAAAATAAAATGTGTGACTGCTTTCAAGTCTTCCTCATCTCTTGGCAAAGAATTGATAGGGTTAATTGATATAATTTTATTTTGTTTATGTTGAGCAGCAAGACAGCTTTTACACTTTCAGTTTTCATCTTCATCAACCGGATCTTCATCTCTTCACTTTCAGCCATCTGAATGGTACCATCTACATATCTAAGGTTGGCAGAATTTTTTCCTAGTAATTCTGACTCCAGCATCTGATTCATAATGACCCAAGATTTCACATGATATATTTAGCACAGAAAAATAAGATCACAGTACAAAGACTACACTCCTTTCCCAATCCTGAGCCAGTCATTTGCTATGTACTTAGTTCTAGCTGTTGCTTCGTGGTGTGCAGATTCCTTAGGAGGCAAATAAAGTGTCTCAATATTTCCATTTCTGTAAGAATTTGCCACAATTTGTTATGATCCACATAGTTAAAGGCATTAGATTAGTTAATATGACCAATATTTCAAGCAACTTTAGTGAATATCTAGTGGATGTGAGAAACAGATTTAAGTGATTAGACCTAGTGAATACAGCACTTGAAGAACAGTGGACAGAAGGCCATGATGCTGTCAAGGAGGTATCAAGAAAAATATTCCAAACAGAAAGATTAATAAGGCAAAATAGATGTACGTGTAGGCTTTAGAAATTACCAAGAAAGGAAGAAGAGCAAAAAGCATTAGATATAGGGAAAAATGTCAAGCTGAATGCAACGTTTTAGGAATCTACACAATTAAGAAGACATATTTAAATAAAGAGTGCAAAAATAGAAGAATATAATAACATGGGAAAAACAAGAAATCACGTCTTGAAATGTACTGATATTAAGGGAAATGTCCAGAAAAGCATGAGCATGATAAACGACGAAGGTAGAGAACTAGCAGAAGATATTACGAAGAAGTGGCAGGATTATACAGAAGAAGTGTATAAGGATGCTAACATCACTGATACATTAAATGCTATGTTTTATGATCTAGAACCAGACTTTTTAAGGAGTAAAGTTAAATGAACCCCATATCCTTGCTAATAACAAAGCTGCTGGAAATTCGAGATGAATTGTTTAAAATCCTGCAAAAATGCTACTTGGCTTTAATCCTATGGAATTCCCAGCTCTGACAAAAGAGGATCATAGAGTTGGTATCTTAGAATGCATGTGTTTATATAGGCTTATATCATTAATTGATTTTAACTTTTCTTATGTGTCTGTTTGTTTTGTTATGTATTTTGTGTTATAAAGTTACTTAATTTTAAGCATGCAGAGCATTTAATGTTGGAGACAGAGTTTTCACAGAAACCACAATAATGACACAGATATTTATTTATTGAAAAGGGTGATGAAGAGGGATGAGCCATACAAGGCAGGCAGACAAAGATGGGTGGCCATTTAAGGGCAGCCACACACCACATTTTCAGCAGGCAGCAGTCATGTAGGAGAGCTGAATGGTTTACTATTGCATAGTCAAACCTTTTTATGTGCAAACCTACAATACCATGATGACAAATTCGCATGTCAGGAATACTGAGGACCACATAACTAAACACATGGACTTGTCCCCCCACTTTTGGACCCATTAACAGTTGTTGATGTATCTGCACTGGTTAGGAGATTTGGTGTATGATATGCTTCAGCCTTCTGGATATCAATAAGAAAAGTACACAGAATAACATTAACCTCTCCTCACTTGAAATTGCTAACCAGTTTAATACCTACTTCATAGACACCATAGCTGCCCAAAAACAACCTTAGCATCCGTAATACCCCTAGCCCACAACAACAATCCCCCCCTACTACCACACCACATTTCAGCTTAAAAACTGTCCCTTTTTCATAAATAAAAATGACTTCAAAATCTCAAAGCATGCTCAACATCCACTGATGATATCCCACCTGAATTTCTCAGGATAGCAGGCAGTGCTTTAGAGTATCCTGTATCAGTCCTTATAAATGGGTCAATAAAAGAATCCTGTGTTACCTCCCTCCCTCTAGACACATTTACATAAACCTCACTACATAAAGAGGGGACCTCAATAGAAATATCAAACTTTAGACCCCATTGCCATCTTATTCCCTCTCTAAAAGGTATTGGAAAAAGTATCCACAAGCAAGTTCTTCAATACCTCCTTCAACAACAACTTTTGTCACCTATACAACATGGCTTCTGCTCAATACATAGTACTTTCACTCCCTCATATCCTTCCTAGACAGCATCAACAATGCTAGGGACCATGGTAAGTTTTATTTCTAGACCTATCTCAGGCTTTGACATTGTATCAAACAACAAACTCCTACACAAAATGCCTGCCCTTGGCCTCTCACACTCCACTGTTATTTGTTTCAGAAGCTACTTCTTCAACAGACAACATTCCTTTAAATGGCTCTACACCCTTTTCCCTTATCTGCCAGTTACAACAGGTGTACCTGGACTGAGCATGAAATTGGTCAATATTGATCACTGCACTACCTCGGTAAACAGATATACTTAAATAAATAAATATTCTTGGTCTTCTGTTGCTTAATAAATTCACCAACATTCTCTATAATTCCTCTCAACAAACATACAACTGTCCATCTATAGCCCCTATTCCAATTTGTTGCACATGGGGTAGGCGTGTCAGAAGCAGTGACAATCATCTAGAGCCAAGGTTCACACCACCGGGTGTCTAGGCCTACCACGGCTGTTCTTCCATACCACACAATTGCATGCACACTCATACTGATGGCCAATTTACAGTGCCCAATCCAACAAAGATCTCTCATGCAATTTCCAGATGATTCTGTTTTCATTTGTTCCTCTGACAGCCCAACCCATCTTCAACAAATAACACAAGAAACTTTTAACTATATTTAAACCTGGCTCCAACATGTTCAATTATTTGCTCATCCTGAAAAATACTAAACTATTCCAGTTTTTCCCAATTTACATATTCTTGACAAAAGTAACTTTCAAAAATCACCTCCCTAAACAACACTGACATTGAAGTAGTATTTCATACTAAATAGCTTGGCATGATTATAGACAACAGATTAAAATTCAACCTACATATTCTAAATGCTATTAAAAAACACACCAAATGTTAGGAATGCTCTTAAGAACAAAAACATTATACATAATTAACATTAAACTAACCATAGCTAACACATATCTATTACCATCATCTCTGTATGGAGCACTAATCCTTATAAACCTTCAAACCTTTCCAAAAAATAAAATTGAGCAATGTTATAACAACAGTACATGTTTTGCTGCAAACAAACTCAGTAAAAGCCACCACTGTATCTCATCAAAAGAAATAAATTGTATAGAACTACCTCACTATCTTACATACATCAAATTAATCACAGCACAAAAACTAATAAACAATCCTTCAGCATTTATTTTAATACAATTCTCCAAAACTACATCCCACAACATCCCTTAAGACCAAATGATAAACAACTTCTTATCATACACAAACCCAAAACATCTGCAGGACACTTTCTATGCTCTAACATAGTAGCAAAAACATGGAACTAGCTCTCTGTAACAGTTAAGTCACCTGTCAGCCTCGACACGTTCAAAACTTCTTTAAAGGAGTTCTTAATTCCTGGCTCTGCTGATGCTCCACACCAGGCTAGTCCTATCCTATATATTTTTTTCTTTAACACCACCTTCATCTTCTAACCACAGTTTCATCTTTCAACCCATTTTACTGATCTACTATACCTCTCCCCTAACTTACTACCATCAGCTGTTCCACTTCTGAAGGTATTACTCACTTGCTATGATACTAAAGTACATATCCATCAAATACTCATTTGTAATTTGTAAAGATTTCTTCTGAAGTGTACAAATATTCCTTTCTTTACTAGTCAGTCTCCACTCTGTCTTACCTCTGACACTCTGTCAACTTGTTCGTAATCATTTTTTTGCATTACCACTGTCTGTCTTTATATGTTTTGAATTTATGTATTTTCCCTACTTACATCACCTTTGCTTCCATCTCTCTCTCTCCACCTCTTGTAATTTATATAAATTAAGCTTAGTTCTCTTACTAGATAAAATGTTCTATTTCTTTGGCTACTCTTATGGTATTGTATTATAGCTGTAAAACCAACAACCTTTACAACTCTGTTATATTATACGGAACTTGTAAAACTGACAATCCATATCAAGTGTTTACATTTGCTTTATTCTACAATTTTGCTTTCATGTAATATTTTGGAGCCTCTGCTGAAAATGTTTTATTGCCCAGTTGCTTTTTCCCAGTAAACAAATGTCAGTAAAATATGTACTTAATATGCTAGTTGTCAATGAAATGAAATAGACTAACATCAGGTATTTCCAGTTAGAGTAACACATGGTATGCCATACTGGAAATGAAAGGAAATGTATTAATAGTGCTGCATTTGCAATTAAGAAGAATCTTGCAAGTACTAATGAAAGACAATGCAGTTAGTGAACACTTAATATCTGTTCGTCTGTGAGTTACACCCATTAACATGACTATCACTCAGATATGACGACTACTAACAGAGGTAGAAGAGGACACAGTTGATCAGTTCTAGGGGCAAGTACAAGCTTTAATTCAAATCAGAATGCAAACAGGGTATATCAATAGCCATGCATGACTGGAATGCACCAGTACTGAAGAAAGAGGGTCAAGAGATTGAAAAATATATATTCTGAAATAAAGTAGGGGATCATATGAATTTTGTAAGACAAACAATCTGTCCATTTCAAACATCTTCTTTTAGCAACATAACTGTTGACTCTTACACATAGACGTCACCCAGTGGATTGTGGAAAATCAAATTGTCTATGTTTGTATAAGTAAACAATGGAAAAGATGAATAACTTCAGTAAAAATAAAATCTGGGAGTAACTGTGCACAAATCATGATCTACACTGTGCAAAATCAACCTAAAATTGAAAAGACTGAGACAACCAATCACCTAGTAAAGTATAGTCATGAAAATACAGTACTAGTCTTATAACATTCTGCAAAATCAGTGCACTGCATTAGATACAAACTGACATAGTAAAGTACGGTCATGAAAGTATACCACCAGTGTTGAAAGATTCTGCAAAATCATTGCACTGCATTAGACACAAACGGAATAGCATCCAAAGAGTTTGTGAAAGACATGAAGAAAGGTGAAACTGAGGACAGTAAAATGTCCCAATAAAAAATGAAATAGAAAAAATGGTCAAAATAAGCTACTGCTGCCTTGAATATTGTGCATAAATGTAGAGAAGCTAAAGCCATGGAAGAGAGACAGTTGTGTAATTTATATTTCCAATGAGACAGAGGAGACGGCCAAGAAAAGTAGTAGAAAAATGCTTGCATAAGATCGAACTAGAAAATACTACTGGAAATACGAGCTGAGCTTTCCTAAGATTATGAGCACTAAGAGAAAATTTCAGCCTCAAACTGAAATGTTAAAAGATGCTGAAGGATCTATATTAAAGATGCTAAGAAAATCAAGACTTGGAGGAAAGACTACAGTGGATGATTATACTGTAAAGATCAAACAAATACAAGACATTTCAAAGTGTACATTACGGTTAAGGTGTTTGCCTTACAAACACAAGGTACAGAGTTGAATTTCAAAGGGGATAATTGGCTAGGCTTAAAATGACTCACAAGGGCACTTAGCCTAGTACTAATCTATGAACCTATGAACAATAAGGAACCAATGTTAATAAAATAAAAATCAGAAGCAGTATTGAACACTTTTCCAAAGAAAAAAGTACTGGAATTGATGGCATTCCTTCTGAAGTACTAAATCACCTGGATGCAAATGTTGCAATAATTAAAAGGGTCTGCCAAGAAATCTGGAAGGCGATGTCATGATGCAAAAAACTCCCTCACCAGCCTCAGTAAGAAGCTGAGTTCCCTCATAAAATCCTCAAAAGCTAGTTATGAAAATAAAATTCCAAAGATTCCAAAGACAACCACAAGGCATTCTATAGTTATGTCAAGAATCTAAATGGCAATGCTCAGATCTGCTCTGAGCTACAACAGAACGGCATTAAATATACCGATCCCAAGGATATTGCCAATATCCTGGCAGATTGATTTAGTGCCAACTTCACCCCCCTCTCACCCCCTAAAGGGCCCATCTCAATACCAAAAGATTGCCAAATTCTGATAATCACGGCCGCACAGGTAGAAACCACACTCTCCAAAGCTAAGAATACAGCATCCATGGGACCAGATGACATCCCAGGCTGTGTACTACATGAACTACAAAATGAACAGGCACCTCACATAAGTGTCATGTTTAATCATAGCCTCACCTTAGGCTTCGTGCCCACTGAGTGGCACACAGCTACAGTTATCCCGCTCCACAAGGGAGGATCCACCTTGGATCCTGGGAACTACCGTCCCATCAGTCTGACAAGCCTGATCTGCAAGGGCATGGAACGCATTATCATGGAACTTATAAACAAAGACATTGGCAACCTTCAAATACTGGATCCCACCCAGTTTGGGTTTGTGAAGGGCCGATCTTGTCTCCTGAATCTGACTGACTTCTTCGAATCAGTCTCTAGAGCTGTGGATGAGGGTAAGGTGGTCCACACAGCCTATCTGGACCTCACCAAGGCCTTCAACACCATCCGCCACTGTGGAATCATAGATAAACTTACTAGGCTGGGCATAAATCCCTACGTCACTCGGTGGGTTGCCAACTGGCTTACTGACAGAACCCAGACTGTAAAAGTAGCCGACTCCAAATCCAGCTCCAGACAAGGGATGAGTGGAGTACCTCAGGGATCAGTCCTGGGACCACTCTTGTTTGGCATCTACTTTTCTGAAGTACAGGCCAACACTAAGGCACTCTGGCTGACAAAGTTTGCAGATGACTGCAAACTGGGAGCCATTACTGAATCCCCAAATGATGTGGATATTCTACAAAAAGGCCTTACAGAAACAGATGCCTGGTGCCAGAGCCATGGTCTCAAGCTTAATGCCAAGAAATGTATAGTTATCCCCTTTGGAAAAAAACATGTACCCATGAATTACCACATAGATGGCAGGACACTAAACATCAAAAATGTGATGAGAGACTTAGGGACACAGGTGGACAGTGGTCTCACTTTCGATAACCACATTGCCACAACAGTCAGGAAATCCTTCTATGTGGCACACCTCATCACTAAGGGCTTTACATCCAGAAAAAAGAGGTCATTGTCCCACTGTACTCATCTCTCATTAGACCCATTATAGAGTATAATGTACCTCACAAGACATCTGCAACAGCTGGATAGGCCACAGAAATACCTCACTAAAAGAATCACAGGCCTAAAGCAGATGCCATATGCTGACCACCTAAAAAAAAACTCCAGCTAAACTCTGTGGCATATCGTCTACTCAGAGGCGATCTCTGCTTAACATACAAGGCAATGTCAAACCCTGAGCTGTTGGATATGCTCCACTTAAAGAAATCCCAATCCCTCAGAGCCGCATGCTCCAGGGATCTAAACCTTGTCATCACAATGAACAAAACATGCTGGAGGGATAGGTTCCTGACCCAGAGACTCCACATACTCTGGAATAGACTGCCCATACATGTCAAGCAGAGCACCTCATTGGCCCTCTTCAAAAGGAACCTTGATGATTGGATGGGAGATTTTCACCCCGGGGATCATGTCAGTTGCCCTGCTAGACAGGGGCCCAGAGAAGTAAATATTGTGGGAAGAAATATCCAGGGAATTGTTATGGCTAGGCTTGCATAGGCCCTAGGGCCGATAGCCTATCACCAACCTATGAACCTATGAACCTATGACTGACAGGCTGGAAAGATCTGTTTTGATACCAATCTTGAAGAAACTTGATCTAATGGATTATGGAAATTATCTCACAATCATTCTGATTTCATGTGCTGACAAGATTGTTCTCAGGATTATTCAGCAGAAATTACTACTATATTTGGAATGTGAATTGCCTGCAAGATTGAAAAAAACAGTACAGAACAAAATACATTATCACAAATATGAGATAGATAACTTAAATAATGAAAGAATTAAATAATATGTACATGTTTTTTTTCATCAGTTATAGAAAGGTCTCTGACTACATAAATCATGAAAATCTCTAGGTCATATTGAAAAGCATGGTTACACAAGAAACCCTGATAGTTCTCATGCACAACTTTAATATCAACCGAGGAACAAAGTTTGAACAGAACAAGAAGAGACAGAATGATTTAGAATTGGTAAAGGTATACACTTTTACAAAACCAATTTAATTTATAAATAGAACAAATCACCAGAGAAGCGGGACTATAAGAAGAATACTTAGGTGTGAAAATTACTGGAAGAATTATTAACAACTGTTCTACACGGTTGATATTCTATTACTTGTTGAAAGTGAGAATGATCCGAAATAAATGCTTATCAGTCTTAAAAACAAAGTCTCAAAATGGGTTTGTACTTTAACCTGAAGAAGAGGAAGCTGAGAACTGGTAGAATTAATAAATTAATTCTTGATGGCCAAGAAATAAAAATAGTGGTTCATAGGTAGGTACTAGGCTATTGGCCCTAGGGCCTATATAAGCCTAGCCGAAAAGGTACCCTGGCTTTTGCCACCCAATAAAATTATTTTCCTGTGCTCCTATCGAGCAGAGCCACAGAAGTGATCCCCGGGGTGTATTTCCTATTTCCCATCCAATCATCAAGATTTTTCTTGAATAGTGCTAATGAAGAGCTTTGTTTGATATAGACAGGTAGTTTGTTCCAGAGTATGGGAAGTCTTTGGGACAGGAATCTATCTCTCCAGCATGTTCTATTTATTGTGGTGACAAGGTTTAGGTCCCTAGAGCGTGTAGCTCGGAGGGATTGGGATTTCTTTAAGTGGAGCATGTCCAACAAGTCTGGGTTTGACATAGCTTTGTATGTTAGGCAGAGATTGCCTCTGAGTAGGCGATATGCGATGGAGTAAAGCTGTAGTTTTTTGAGACGGTCTGCTTAGGGCATCTGTTTGAGGCCAGTAATCCTCTTTGTGAGGTATTTCTGCGGCCTTTCCAGTTGTTGTAAAAGTCTTGTGACGTACATACCAAAAGGGCATTGTATTGTATAACTGGTCTAATGAGTGATGAGTAGAGGGGAACAATTACCTCTTTTTTCCTGGATGAGAAACATTTTGTGATGAGGTGTGCCACGTAGAAGGATTTCCTGACTACTGTGGTGATGTGATTATCAAAGGAGAGACTACTGTCCACCTGTGTCCCAAGGTCTCTTATCACACTTTTGGTGTTAAGTAGACTATCGCCTATGTGGTAATTCATGGGTACAGAGTTTTTACCAAAAGGGATGACAATGCAGTTTTTGCCATTGAGCTTGAGGCCATGGTATTAACACCAGGCATCTGTTTCAGTGAGGCCCTTTTGTAAGATGTCCACATCGTTAGGAGTTTCGATTATTGCTCCTAGTTTGCAATCATCTACAAACCTCATTACCCAAGACCTTCTGTGTTAGCCTGCACTTCAGAGAAGTAGATACCAAATAGGAGAGAACCCAGAACTGAACCCTGTGGTACTCCACTTGTCAATGGTCTGAAGTCGGATTTGGAGTCTGCTACTTTCACAGTGTGGGTTTTGTCAGTGAGCCAGTTGGCATCCCATCTTGTGACATAGGGATTTATACCTAGTTTAGTGAGTTTATCTATAATTCCAGAGTGGGGGATGGTGTCAAAAGCCTTGGCAAGTTCTAGATAGGCTGTGTGAACCACCTTACCCTCATCTATGGCTTTGGTGACTGCTTCAAAGAAGTCTATCAGGTTTAGAAGACATTATCTGCCTTTTCCAAACCAAAACTGGGTGGGGTCCAGAGTTTGGAGATTATAAGTTCCATGATGATACTTTCCATGTCCTTGCAGACCAGGCTCGTCAGGCTAATGGGGCGGTAGTTCCCAGGGTCCGTGGTGGATCCCCCTTTGTGGAGTGGGATAACCATCGCTGTGTGCCATTCAGTGGGCACAAAGCCTGAGGTGAGGCTATGATTGAACATGATACTTAGGTGGGGTGCCAGCTCATTCTGTAGTTCGTGTGGAAAGCAGCCTGGGATGTTGTCAGTTCCCATGAATGCTGTGTTCTTGGCTTTAGAGAGTGTGGTTTTTACCTGTGCTGCCATAATTACAGGAACTTTGAATTTTTCCAGTATAGAGATGGGCCCTTTAAGAGATGGGCCCTTTAGCGGGTGAGGTGGGGTAAAGTTAGCACTGAACCTATCTGCCAGGATGTTGGCAATATCAGTTGGTTCTGAGTGCCATTGTGCTGTAACTGAGAGCAGATCTGGGTGTTGCCATTGAGATTTTTGACATAGCTATAGAATGCTTTGCGGTTGTCTTTAGAACAGTGGCAATTTTGTTTTCATAACTAGCTTTGGAGGATTTTATGAGGGATCTCAGCTTCTTACTGAGGCTGACCTGGGAGTTCCTCCAATCATGGGATTTTAATCTTTTTTGCAGCAGTTTTTTTCTTCTGTTGTAGAGTTTGTTTATGGCAGGGGACCACCAGATTGGCTTCCTTTTTTTAGAGGATAGCATCTTGGTTCTGTTAGGGATAGCACGATCCATGCACTCGTAGTGCTTATAAAGTATATTTGTGTAGGATTCAGCAGTCGTACCTCTATTGTCCATCTGCATGGGTGTCGTGAAGTTTGCCACGTCTTTCTTAAGAAGCATGAAGTTGGCTTTGGAGAATTTTTTATGGTGATTTTCCTAATGGGGGGTGGGGGTGAGATGTGGATGTCTAGGGTGATTAGCTTGTGGTCGGATATGACCAACAAGGAATTGACCTCTGGTGTGGAACACCGGTCACCCATGTTGGTAATGACCAGGTCTAGGATATTGCTGCCCTTGGTGGGGGTGTGGATAAGTTGATCCAAGGCGTTGGAATTCATGAATTCAGAAAACGTTGAGCAAAAGAGTTTGTACATGAGTAGTTTTCCCAGTTAATGGTGGGGTAGTTGAAATCACTCATTATTAGGGTGTTAGGTTGTACCCTAATATTTTCCAGTGT
The DNA here is from genome assembly GCF_019279795.1 of Protopterus annectens. Classification (NCBI taxonomy): domain Eukaryota; kingdom Metazoa; phylum Chordata; order Ceratodontiformes; family Protopteridae; genus Protopterus; species Protopterus annectens. Next base: position 635,987,826 of record NC_056751.1, read on the forward strand.
ATCAAGAAATGAAGAGTGGGAATGCTGGGGGGTGGTGCGGGATCTGTAGCAAGCTACAATTTGAATTGTGGTCTTGCCCAGAGTTAATTGCACTTGGATAATCTCGGATGCATTATGATGAGCAACTAGCCTGGAGGTGTGGATATCCTTAATGAATATGGACATGCCTCCACCTTTAGTGTTTTGGTCCAGGTTAGGTGGCTGAATGGTGTGGTATGAATTATAGCCTGGTAATGCAGGGGTGCTCTCAGGAGCCCTGAACCAGGATGTCCTCATTCATTGTGGGTTAATAATCAATAATAAAGTGATAAGTAGTCAAGAAATCTGATGATCAATCTCTTTGTCAAAATGGCCATGAGGCAGTCAAATACCTCTTCCAATGTAGAGATTTATCTTAGTGGTTTGAAGGCTCAGCTAGATAGTAACATCATATGGATGCAAAACATGGACAGTGAATAAACACAATAGGAATAACATGATATACCTTTTTAATTATGGCAGTCGTAGAGAATACTGCTTATACCATAGTATGCCTGAAAAATAAAGCAGTCAGTATTGGATGAGGTGAAACTTAAGTATTAACTAGAATCTCAGATGTTGACTTCAACTTTAATGCTACATACACATCATACAAAGAATTAGAAAAAGAAGTCATGATTAGTAAGGTCAAAATGATATTGACTAAAGTCTGCAAAGCAATGGCTTAATGCAATAAGTACAGTGGTGAAACCTCTTCTATCAGTGATTAGTCATTTGACTGAAGATAGGACATCATTCAGGACAATTATCAATAGGCTCATCATGAGTTAGTGTTGACTTAGTGTCATTTAACAACAACCATTACATATACTAATGCACTTTCACTAAGGTGATCTGGGAAACACTCTTGGCTGCACTAAGCTGAATTAAGATGCACTCTTGAATTCTCTGCCAGGAATCCTACTAATTGTTTTCATTCTTTGGTCTCTAAGTTATCACTTAGACCATTGGCATTATGCATTACTGCAGATGAAATAATCAGACAGGAGGTTACAAAAAATGAACTGATGTGCAATATGAACCCCTAAACTACCTTACCATGTGCTGCCCTAATCTGTATCCAGTGACTGTATGTATCATATTTAAAATGCCTACTGTTCTATTCCATTCCTTTATTCTTCTCTGCAACCTATACATTTCTAAAATATTTTTTCTTTTTCTACCATCCACTGCATCTTTCCCTTTTTCTGATTACATCTTTTTTCACTCACATTCTTTACTTCAAGTGCTTTCATTCTTGCCCTCTTGCTCCAAAATGTCTCCTCTCAAGTCTGCTTATTCTCTCCTTTCTCCTCAGCACTCCACTAATTGACTGTACTTCTTAGTAATGATCATATTCTCTTCCTTAGAATACTTCTTACTCCAGTAATGCTTATTTACATACTATCTCTGTCATGCCCTACCTGAATATGTGGCACTTCATCTATATCATCTCCTTATGTCCTATTTTGGAACATGCTGTCCTCTGTATCATTTCTTCTCCCAGAGCATCCTATACCCTGCATCTTATCCATTCCTGGAATATCCTGAACTCTATCTCTGTCAAGCCATATTCCGGAACATCCTATATTATGTCTGTAATATGTCTTTTCTTCAAATGTTCTGTATTCCATCTGTATTGTGTCCAGTCCTGGAACATCTTGGACTCCGTATCATGTCCTATTATGGAAAAAATGTAATCTGTCTGTATTATTTCTTCTCTCAGAACATTCTATACTCCGTGTCATATCTTGTTCTGGAATATCATCTACTCCATCTGTATAATGTCCTAATCTGGAACCGTCTATACACTGTCTGTATTGTGCTATTCTGCAACATCTCATAGTCTATCTGTAATATATTCTTTCCTCAATTGTCTTGTATTCCATCTGTATCATGACCAGGCCAAGAACATCTTTTATTTCTTCCTGGAACATCTTGCAACTTCTGTCTGTATCATTTCCTCTTCTCTCCTGCAAAATCCTGCACTCTTTCTGCATCATGTCCTATACCGGAATATCCTGGAATCTGTATGTATCATGTCCCATCCTGAAACTTGTATTCTTCCTGTATCATATCATATCATGAAATATCATGTGCTTTATCTGTATCATGGTCTATCCTAGAATATTCTGTACTCTTTGTATGACATCCTGTCCTGGAAGATTTTTTCCACATGTATTATGTCATATCTGAGAATATCTAGTAGTTCCTCTGTATCATGCACTGCCCTGGAACACTCTTTGCTCTATCAGTATCAAATCTTATTGTGGACCACTGTGTAAACCCTCTGCGATATGTGTTTTCCTCGATCATCTTATACACTATATTACATCCTATCATGGAACATCCTGTGCTCTAGCTGCATTATTTCCTGTCCTGGAACATCCCATAGTGTATCTGTATCATGTCCTATTGTGGAACATCCTGGACTCCATCTGTACTGTGTCCTTTCCTGGATCATCCTTTCACTATGGTCTATTATACATAAAATGTACAATTAGCATCAACTTATGTGCTCATTGTAGCTGCTTTGGTCAAGGCTTTGTTACATGAAATGGCCCTACTTGAAATGATGTCTTGTGCTGCTCTCCCTGAGGTTAGAGGGAACTTTTGAATATTTTTGGCTAGGCTTGAAATGGTCTGCATACTGATTGCCTAGTACTTACTAGTGAATCTATGAAGGTATAACATGCTACACATTCTACACCATCAATTACTTTACATATTGCTTAGTTATTTCACCACTGCATAGCGTCTACACTTTGTGCACTTTCTTCCTTGTGCAGGTTTCAAGGCTATCATCTCCCAAGTGCTATAAGACTGAATGCTTTCATTTTTCTTATTCTTCTGATCATACTATTGAAATCATGTTTATCATCAACATATGCTCTTTTGGAAGCAACAATAAACAATCTATTTTTGTTTCCTGTTACTTGGCATAAGCATCCCCTGGTTTATCAGTTTCATGGGAACACGACATAAGTTATGTCCAGTGTGCATTTTATACACTTCATTGGTTGAATTCATATAAGTTTCCAAGTGGCTTTATTCAAATGTATTGCCAATGAAGTAATTTGCCATCATTATAACCTTAATGCAGCTAGTATTGTGGAGTTCATATCTGTAATTATCTTTGGTGATAGGATCGTTGTGTGCTTCCTGTATTTTATTATTTGGAATTGTTATAGTTTTCTTACTGTTTACTAATAAATGGTCACTAATTCATTTGCTAACCAGATTTTGGTGCTGAATGTATCACAGATATTCTGGTGGTTATATTATTTATATAATACACTGCATTCTCATCTCAGCTCTAGAATCATAGCTACTGCTTCTTTAATAACCACAGTAACCTTACACGGTATTTGACATATTTCTGGAAACTTTAGTTAACTTCATATTTCACTAATAATAATAATAGCTGAATTGGAAATAATAAAGTGACAATTTATTCTTGAAGACATGAGGTCTGTGCTACATTTTTTAAGTTTATTTTTCTATTGTTGACGTTTGTGATGACTATGCCTACATCTTCATATGATATATGGTATATCAGACAGAATGTTACATACAGTAGCGAAACATATTGGGTAACCAAAATCAAGTAATATCTTCAAATGTAAAGACATTAATTTATATTGTTGTTCTAATGTTGTCATGTAGTCAACATCAAGTAAAAATATCAATTTAATGTACTCCATTCATATTCTTTGGATGAGACAGTAAACCAAGATCCCTTCTGCCTGAGTTGGTGGCAGTTCTGGTGGATATGAAAGTTCCCATGGAACTTATCAAAAAACGATTAGGGGAGGGTCCCTGGAAGTTTCCTGGCACCCTGCCAAATTTCTCCTAGTTAGAATCACCTTGGGTTTCTCATGAACAGTGTACACTGGCTTACTGGGACTAAACTGGTCAGCAAAGAGTAAGTAAATAAACAAATAAATGTATGTTTCATGGTCTACTGACTTCAGGACTCCTTCTTCTCTAACCTGAGCTTCTTTTCTGAGTGCACTTTAATTACAGTCTAAACACTGCATCTGAGTTCAGCCCAAGGTATCTGCTATGAGATGGACTGTAAGCTCATCTCTTAACCTTTAGAGCACAAAATTGGACAAAAAAATACAAATAATGGGGGGACAAAGGATAAAAATAGGGACACGTTTTAAGTATTACTCTTACAAACTTAGAAAGTTGATAGACTAACAGGTTTTGCATTGGCATGAATTTTCTGAAGCATATAAAGTCTGAAAATCAAACATCTGCCATTATTTTCTGACTTCAGTCCTCAATGATTTGCCAGTCATTTGCCAGAAACTACAATTTTATGAGAAACAGACCAAAAATATGAGTAAATAATCTGGACATTTTGCTAAAATATGGACAGTTGAGAGCTATGGCTGTAAGTCATGCTGATCGGCATAACAACTCCAAATTAGTATGAAAGACATCAGAGCACAGATGTAAAAAATGCATGGTATGAATTCTGCCCAACTGTACTGATGAACTAATAACAACACCTAGGTGCTGTCATCTGAAAGTAGAGCTGAAAATTAGACCTTCTTACACATGTTGGAATACTGAGAAACCTGGCCCCTTTCTACAAGGGGCAGCAATCTCAGAGTTAGTATATTTGGTGAGCAGAGTTTGTGTACTGCTCCCACATAGAAAGTTGTGGGGCAAGTGCCTCTGGGAAAAAAAGTGAGAAAAATCCTTGATTTCCACATTCCAGCAGTTAGTACAGAGGATTAAAGCTGTAACCTGTTAGCACATTCCTTATTTTCCCCGTACTAGAGGTTTTTATTCCTTAAATCTAAATTTGCTTATCGTGTTATGCTGAGCAAGACAATTAACTAGACAGTGCTCCTGAGCCACTGCTGGAAAGGGGACTTATCCAGTCAACAAATAGGTAAAACAAATATCAGCATTCACAGCAATGAGACCTACAATTATAGTATGGAGCCTGAACATGCCAAAAACCAGTATATAGTAAAAAAAAATTAAAACATATTGATTCTTACCTGTTTTATTATAATAGGCTGTTCTATAATCAGTGAAGTAGTGTTTTTTTGTTCTAGCTTTAGTTTAAATATACTGTTGCTTTGTGTATTGATGAGGATATATTTTACCTGATCAAATTTTTAAAAAGTTGAATTTCACATGATCACATTCATGTGATCAACTGTTTAGGAAATTGAACCTGCACAAAATAGCAGAGACAGTGTTTTTGCAGAGGGGCAAGTTTCTGTACACTATCCACACCACTGCTGATTACGTATACCAACTCTGAGATCACACTACAGTGGAGAAAAGGGCACATTCCCCAAAGCCCACTGTACCATGATCTCAGTACAATTTATTCAGCTTTTTAAAAAGTGGATCACATGTTCTCGATCACGTGAAATTTGACTTTATAGTCTTTATATAAAATAGACCTGTATCGATGCATAAATGCATAAATCACAATTACTTTGCATTAACTCTTTGGCTTCAAGGAACATAATTTTATAGACAAACATTACCACAAAAAAAAGGAGCCTAAGGCTCTTACATTTTTTTTCTATACTGAGCAATTCATGAACAACAATCAAAGACTCATTCCATTCTTGGCTTATTATATCCTTCATTCAGATTAGAACCCACAAGGAATGACAGTTCTACTCTGTTTTCATACCTGTGTCAGTTACAGCCTCATTAAACTATTCTGTGTACTCACTCTCACATCATCAGGTTTCTTTAGGGAGCAGTTCTAGGTCTTGTAGTACTACGTATACTATACACACAGCTAATTTTAATCTAAGTGTGGAACCCCTAATGGTGGGAAAATCACCCCTCAGAGGTCAAATAATCTATGTTCTCCAAGGAACACTCAGCTGCATGAATGCTGTCATGGCACCTTTGCCTGTGTAAATGATGAAGACCAGTGGTAGATAGGATTTCCCTTGCATCTGGGTATCTTTGTACATGTTCAAAGCAGTAACTGTGCATCATTATTTCTGCATGAAAAATGTCCTCCAAATAGAATATAGACTTTAATAATTAATGTTTATGTGGGCAGGTCGCTTACTTAGGGTTTAACATGAGCTACTATGCATGACTTGCTAGTTAATGCACTCTACTCTGAAAAGAGAATCTGCAGACTTGCACCTTTTGACTGATTCCCAAGCCTTCATATACATGTACTATTTGTCATCAGTATTTCCAGTAAAAACAGCATGTAAATATTGAATGGCATGACATTTTTATGACTAGAGCGATAATGTTTTTTTTTCTTTTCCTAGAATATACTTACTGAGGATAAATGGATGAAGCAGGGAGGGCAGAGACAACAAGGGACAGACACAAAAGCATAAATCCGGAATTAAGACTGCACTTATGACAGAATTAGTATCAGAGGCACAATTTCAACAAAGAAAAATAGAGTGTTTCCTGTAACACTAAATTCAAGTTAGTCCAGTCTAAGATTTATTATAAAATGTCATAATAATTCCTGTTTCACAAAGAGACTGCTTGAACTATGGCAACAGCAAGGGTTTGTGGGAAATATAGTTAAGTGTGTGACCCTGCAGGAAGGGAGTAAAACAGATCTAAGGATAGAATGTGATATATTGTTCCAAACTCTTTGCATTTTAAAATGTTCCCACCCATACCCATGGGCCATTTTGACTGTTCACAGGAAGCATAGTGGCATACAGAAACAAATCATAATAACTGCCACCCGAAAACAGTGGCTGTATAGCAAAAGGTTGCTAGGAACTGAAAAGCAGTCATTTAAACCCAGAGATCTGTTGCAGCTCTTGTCTTTGAAATGATCATAATTGCTACATCCCTGAATACTGTTTTTCTTAAAATACTCTGATAGAAAAAATATCTTTGTACTAAAGCACTTTTTACTGTAGAATTATGTATTAGGAAGTGATATGTAGCAACTGTCTAGGAAAAAGGAGACTACTATATTTTTAATTAGAATTACAGTATAACATTTATACAATCCTACTTTATGATATCAAGAGTACTGGCTGTTGTGTATGTATTGTATGTATAGATAATGTGTGTGTGTGTGTGTGTGTGTGTGTGTGTGTGTGTGTGTGTGTGTGTGTGTGTGTGTGTGCGTGTGTGTGTGTATACAGAGAGAGGCAGAGAGAGAGCTAACAGATACAGATACAGATGCAGATATATAAATATTGATATAGATATAGACATAGACATATATATATATATATATATATATATATATATATATATATATATTTATATATATAAATGTGTACAAAAGCATGCTCAAGTTAATGGATGACATTATTGTGTCTGTATATATAATTAAGTTAGGTAATTTTCTTTGTAGCAGATATGTCACTAAACCGTTGCTAACAAAGCTGTGTCATCAGAAGTTTTCTTATAATAAGCATTTGGAAAACTACAAATGATTGTGCATGCCGAAGGGTTCATAAGAATTGTGTGGCAAATTAGGAATTGGAAATATGAACAGAAGGATTAAATGACATCATTTTGTTCTTTATTTTAAACAGCAGTGGTGGTGCTGCGGTAGCGTTGTCACCTCACAGTAAGATGCCGTCCGGTTCGATTCTCAGTTAGAGCATCTTCTGTGTGGAGACATGCATGAATGGGCGTACCTTCATTGAAGGTTGTGCGTCAGGGTTGGTAACTCAGCACGTAAAAATCAACTACCAATCATTAGCTGTGGCGACCCCTAAATGGGAAAAGCCGAAAGACCCAACAAAAAATTTTTATAGGGTCTTTGATCATTCAAAGTCTGTAATAAAAGTATTGAAGGCCAAAGGTCCTGTGTTCAATTCCTAGTGAATGCCCATCTTAAATTTCATATTCTGTAATGAGCAAGGATGGAAAGCATATAATACAGGGGACTAATAAGGACGTAACTGTGGTTGAAGCTAACAGAGAGAGTATGCAAAGCATTTTCACTAATTTTAGAGGCCAATTTCAAAACAGTTTATGTTTGCAGAAAGTCGCTGCCCAAAGCTTACAGCAGTTCTCAAAATGTAAGCTTCTGCACTACTTTATGAGATGTATGCAAATGAGGAATGGTTGTTGTCACTCCTACTACTGATCTTATAAGAATCAGAGTAACTTCTGATCCAGACTCCGGTTCAGTTATAACTTTCAGGAACATGCCTATGAAATCAGTTATGAAGTGGATGGCTAAACATGAGAAACCCTTATAAGATACAATATTTTAAATGTCACATTGTAAGATGTAGTTATTTGGGGGTATCATTGAAAATAGTTGACATAGTTATCGGTTCTGTGTTGTATCCAGCAATTTTAAGGTGTCCTTGAGTAGTCAAAATAGAAGAATGTTATATTTAAGCTTTATTTGTTTTTCTTTGTGATCTGGACTGACAATTGTCATAGATCCCCCCACCCACAGAGTGCAAAGAAGTAATTAATTATAAGTATAAATGACATTTCAAATGACCACCCCTATGCAGACAAGCAATACATAAGCCTGTGTACTTGCTAATGGCAACACTCTGCAAACACAGAGCCAAACTGCATATATTCATTACTGAGCAAACAGTGTCCAGTCAATCATTTTATGTGTTCCCTGGTATTATTACTGTGACAAACACCATTTGTAGCACTGGAAACAGAAGCAAAAGAAGATGGGGATATTATTCTTTCTCTATGTCTATCAACAGCATTGTTATGGAAGAATGTATTGCAGCAGACAGGACAAGCATTGAGGCTCTTGTATTATCCACTCTCTACAGTAGTACACAGGCATATGTCAAATGTATGTATGTATTACAGGTTCTACTTTCATTCTTTGCCTGACATCCAAATACATCTTTTTATCAAGAGTGTTGTGTTTTGTGTGTGTATTCCTATATTCTACTACAGTCTCTCTTCCCTTTATTATGTAGATATGGAGGGATATCATAGTGCACTCTTTCTTTGCAGTACTGGTTGTATGTACTCGGACAGCTTTGCAAACAACTGTGAAGAGATAATGCAGTTCATTAATAATGATGTTGCTGAATCTCTTTATCTATTAATTTAATTGTGTAGCTGGGGTACAACGTTTGTGGACTGAGACCCACACTGTGTTTCTGAGCCTCCTTCCCCTTATTTACATCTTATACAAGGATGCGCCATTTTGGCTGGGCCATGGCAGTGATCATTTTTAGCAGATAAGCTCAACACCACTTCTTTGATCCTTTTTTGAAGCTGATATACTACCTTTAGTCATAGAATGATACCGTGATATAGGTGCTCTTCTGGAGTCTGTCTTTTGGTTATCCTTGAAGCAGAGAATGATGGGAAGTAGAGAGAATGGAAGGATAGAGAAAGTGTAGAATGTGAGGGAGTGTAACTAAAGTAATGCATTAACTCAATAAAGGCATGCAGACAAAAATGTTCATGATCTACTGACAGAATCATTTGGGAAACGACTGTAACCTAAAAGAATGCAAAAAATTGAAGGCTGACGGAATTCCATTTCTACTCTGTGGGTTTACATTTATACATTGCATTAACATTACACAATGTATCCTGACCCAAAATGCATAAATGAAACAGACTGTCTACTACAGTATGGGCAATGTGGCAAAGTAAGGCTCTGGAGACACTAAAAGTGAATTGAAAGTCTCAAACCTGCAATTGTACTACAGTGTCACAGACTTAAGTATTAAAGATCTCTGGTCCTAGTCATAACTCATCTGGTTACCACTCCTATGAGTTAAAATTCTCACTGTACAAATATTACAACATATTAATTCCTTAGCTATACTTTTTAGATATACTTTCTGTTCCTTTTAAAATATTACTATTAATTATAAGTCAGAGAGCACCAAGCTCAAAAAAAAAAAAAAAAAAGACCTAAAAATCACAAATGAAAAATGACCAAGTATTTATTATGGCCAGTTTCATCATTTGCCTTCTACAGTATGAAATGATCATGTTGGCCAGAATCAACCACTTAAATATATCTAAACACATTGACATCAGTCATCAAATGGTGAGTGCTGAAACTGGTACATGCCTTGACCAGATGCAGTAAATATTTGTACATATATATATATATATATATATATATATATATATATATATATATACAGAGAGAGAGAGAGGTTTATATATTATATTGTGCTTTTGTCTGCTGGATTCTTGTGGTGTTTGCCATGTACTTTTTGGATTGTACTTGTGAGAAGAGGTTGAACAGTTTGCTGTGTGTAAGGACTTGACAATCTTTCATTTGTGATTTTGGTTTACCCTGTAGTACTCATGGATGTAACATTGATGGTCAGTGGCTTAATGTTGGACAAGGAGGATGTCACTTTGTTCAGTGACCAGAACAAGATTAATTTCTCTGTCCCAACAAACAGCTATTGTAACTAATGCTACCAATATCTAGGAGAGTTTTAAATTAGTGACTGGGGCTACTAAAAAACTTCACACTTTAGTTTGCTATCAAGAATTGTTAAGAGCTTGGGAAGTAGCAGGAATAACACCTGGGGGCCTATGAGGGACAGTGGAACCAAATGTTTCCAACCCTGAGGAATCATTTTTAACACAAATGGAGAGAAATTCAACAAGCTGCTTCTTTGCTGTTTGTGCATGAGTTAATTGAGTTATATGACAAACAGATTGAGTTAAGCGAAAGAGAACTCAACCATTTGTGTCAGTTAGCTAATGCATTCCAGGAACACAGCAGTCATAATCAATGCATGGATACTCTCTCTAAGGTTTTGGATCCTTGGAAAAAGATTTGAAACAAAAGAAAATGAAAACAGTACCAACAGAATGATTTGGATTATGCTAATGACAAGAAATTTACTAGGAAACAATACAAAAAACAGATTTGCCCTTTCTGATTATGACGGTAAATATTACAAGGAAACCTATTAGAGGAAGAAGGGATCTTCAAGGCATTCTGTTTTGAAAAATGATACCTCTGACACTTCAGCTGAGGATTGGATACAATTTCTGTTTTTCCTATGGCCAAAAGATGTTAAGACATCTACCCCTTTAGCAAGTGTAGGAGAGCTGGGAATAAATTTAAAACAAATTAAGGGGTCCCTTGAAATGTTGCCACAGCTAATGGGAACAAATACATAAATAGATGATTGATTCTTAATATTTCTTCTGTTGTATTGTCTAATGAAGAACAGTCTGTGCTAAATAAAGGATTACATTTTGTTCCCACTGCACCCATATCTGAAATCACTTTGGTAAAAGATGTCCAAGGTTTTTGTCATGAATTAAATTTCAAGTTATTTTTTAGGGGTGAAGATAAAAGTGAAAATGCAAGTTTTTGATTTAAACCATCTAATTTTCAAGTCCCAGTTCATGAGTAGGTGTCAGATTCAGTATTAAGAGAGTTGCATTCATTTCAAATATAATAGATCTTGCCATCATAATTTAAACAAAAAGGAACAAAAAGCTTTATGCAGGTTAAGTCAAAATGACAAATTAGTCACAGCTGTGCAGACAAGGGTAGATTAGTGGTAATATGGGATACTGATAAATATAGACAGGAGGCTATTTCTTAACTGTCAGTCCATAGATTTTATCAAAACAAAGCATTTAGATCCCACTAAATTATTTTGATCCAACTCACAACAGGAACATTTTTATATGTTGCTAAAGATACATAAGAACACAATAGATCCCCTGGGTTCACCCAGTTGTTTCAGGGTTTGAATCTCTCACTGAACCACATTCAGCCTTTTGTGTTTTCATTTAAAAACTCTTTTGTCTGCTGTTCATTCTAGAACACAACAAAACTCATATTTTGCAACTTTTAGAGGATATCCATATGGAAAATAATTGGTACATGTGTATCCTGGATGTTAAGGCTTTGTCTGCTAGCATCCCTCATTCAGCTGGTTTATTAGCAATGAAGTACTGGCTACAGAATTAGGTTTATACAATCCTGGGTTCAAAACTTTTATTTTGTGTCTCATTGACTACATATTAACAAAAAACTTTTTTTAGTTCGATCATGAATGTTATTTGCAGTTAAAAGGCACAGCCATGGCATCATCATTTACCCCAATTTAGGAAGTCTGATTTGGAATTGTTGAATTAATTTGTTCAATATTAAAGTGACAATAAATGCAGCCTTGAGTTTAGTGTAAGTTATGGCCTGGTATTTCTTTTTGGATTTTTTAGTTGAGAAAAAAAACTGATGGTACTATTAGAATGTCTTTTTACAGAAAATGATAGAGTGAAAATTCTTTACTTGAGGCTTCTAGTTGTCATCCACCCCATATCATTGGCAACATTCCACTGTCTCAGTATTATAGAATTAAGAGATTTATTTTCACTATATGCTTATCATTCTTGCTCTTTGGATTTGAAAAATAGGTTTTTGGCAAGGGGATATCAAAAAGAAAAACTCCTTAATAGTTAATCAGTTGGTTGATGTTAGAGGTAGGAAAGAGTTATTGGAATATAGGGTAAGAAAGGGTGATATTAAAATATAATTCATTACAATGTTTGGATGTTAAATTAGGACCATGATTTCCAAAAGACCTGCCTTCAGTGTGAGTAACCACTTACACTGAGAGCTGGTCTTTTGGAATCTGGTCCCCATAGTAAGCTTCTTTAGAGACATGCCTTACACTGAAGTAAGTCACTTACACTGAGAGCAGGTCTTTTGGAATAAGGGCAGACTTACACTGAGAGCAACTTTTTTGGAATCTGCCCTAGGTCTTTTCAAGATATCATTCATAAATATTGGGATATACTATGAGCTGATCATGGTTTGGCTGAAATCCTGTCAGCCAGATGCAATTTTACCTATAGATGGGGTTTAATTATTGATAGTAAATTTAATCACTATAAAATATCTTTAAATATGATGGGACAAAAACAGAGGTCACTTGATGGCCAAATGCTTCCATTGTTTTCATTGTTCTGATAGTAAAACTATTAATGAAAGAAAGCAATTTACTTCAGCCAATACTCCAGTAGTAAATGAACACAGAAGGTTAATTATATGCGATTCAGAATGGGTAATTTGTTTAGTAATTTGCTGCTGTTCAGTTTTTATGTAGGCAAGACATCTATGAAATTTAGAGCAAAGATACTATTAAACATCCATTTACTAATTTTAGATTTATTTGATAGATAAAATAGTAAAATGTGGGTTGAGCAAATTGGGTTGAAATGATATATTATCTAAAGAAAGAGTATTTATGGATTATAAGATTGAGTGTATTATTTCCATCAAGTCTGAATGAATGTTTAGATTAAGTCTAGAATTTTTATTTACTTTGTTTTTAAATTGGTTGTACTTAATAAAGATGCTTGAATTTGATGGATGATGTCAACATGTTTAAAGATATTTAATTGGTCGATCCCAGCCGCATGATCATTTCATACTGAAGAAGGTGAATGCTGAAACCAGTATATGCCTTGACCAGAAGTAATACGTATGCATTGTGCTTTTGTGTGCTGGCATTTTAGTTTTTCTAAGCACCTGTGGCACTAGCCATGCACCATTTGGATTGTATGTGCCAGAACAGGTTGAACATCTCATTTAAATGTCTCATCCAAAAGACTGAACACTCAGTAATGCAGCAAACACCCTCCCCCCATGTTGCACTACAGTGTCAGTATTGGAAATTAATCCTAGTACCTGGTGTGGGACTAGAACCCACAGCCTTCTGATCTTCCAGCATCAAAGGTGATTGTGCTACTTGTTAAGCCCTGTCACTAAGTAATAATTATATACTTATAATAATTTATTATAATTATTAGCTTATTATTATAAGCAATAATGAATAATTCATCACAACTCCTATTTTATCACATACTGGCTGACAATATGATTCCAGTTTCTGCAGTGATCCCCTTTTATATAGGCAAAGTAGTAGGTTCACATCACATCTTATAGGATTATTCAAAGATTCAAATCATCTGGTCCCACCTTCTTTTCTTTCCTTTATTCTTTACTGAAGAAAAAAAAACAGCATACCCTGCATACTGTTTGGGACTGGTCTAAATGTACCTTAAATATAGGTATAAAAAACTAGCTAGTGAGGTTAATGTCATAGTTAATATAATTGTAGATTGAATGAAATTGTTTTGTAGTTAAAAGTAAATAGAAAATGGGTCAATCCTGACTGATGACTTGGAAGAACTTTCATGTTTCCTTTGAGTCATGGAAGTACCAAGACAAGTCTAAAACTCTTATGAAAAATACACTATTTAGGAGAAATGCAGTCTGATGAGATTTGATTTAAAGTGATATATATATATATATATATATATATATATATATATATATATATATATATAGGTAGAAACAGTCCCAAAAGCAAGTTCCAAGACAACAGGGCAAGTGAGTTGATAAATTCCAACGAAATCCTTAAGAACCAAATAGAAGGCAACTGTGACAACCAATATTAACCAAACAATTCCACTCTGAATATAAAACGTTTAATAGGTGTAATCACTTTCATAACATTAGTTACTTCATCAGACGCATAAAAACAAGCATATTAACCTCTCATATAAATACATCAAAAGCATTAAAAAAAACAATAATGTTTCACATATTTCCCTTCATTTTTGAAAGCTAAAAAAATTATTAAGTTTTAAAGAAACAACAATTAAGTCATCAGGAAATCACACTATAAGAACTTTGTACATTAATAAAAACCATTAATAGCCTGTTGTGTTATGTAACATAAAACACTGCATCTAAACATCATGTTAGACACATATTTTTATGAATAGCCCATGTAGTGTATCCTACCTATACAGAACAACTCAACGCTTGATTCTCCTTCCGTTTAATATTGGTTTCAAAGGAACCATGTCATTCAGTCCAGAGCCCCTATGTGCCCCCAGGCGTAGGATCCATTTCAACTCACACGTTTCAGTTCCATTAATTATATCCCCTACTCTTGGACTATCCTGTATAACTTGCCAAACTTCATAAGTTCTTATAGTGTGATTTCCTGATGTCTTAATTGTTGTTTCTTTAAAACTTAATTATTTTTTTAGCTTTCGAAAATGGAGGGAAATATGTGAAACATGATTGTTTTTTTTAATGCTTTTGATGTATTTATATGAGAGGGTAATATGCTTGTTTTTAAGCGTCTGATGAAGTAACTAAAGTTATGAAAGCGCTTACGTCTATTAAACGTTTTGTATTCAGAGTGGAGTTGTTTGGTTAATATTGGTTGTCACAGTTGCCTTCTATTTGGTTCTTAGGGATTTCGCTTATATATATAGGTTTTAATAACATGATAATTACAGTGCAAATTTTAAATCAGCATTTGCAAAAGGCATGAAGATGTGCATAGTATAAATATGACCATATTCTCAGAGATGTTTTGAGGAATGAGTCTAAATGGGAATTGTCTTATAATCCCTGGGCATATGATAATAACTGTATCCTAGACACCACCAAGTACCTTATTGCACTTATAAAATGGGCATCTTTTTTTTGCAGTTTAAATTTTACATTTAGTTTACATATGATAATTTAATATTTGTGTATTTTAAGCAATCAATAATGCCCAATAGTATGGGTATTACAGGGAAATAAAGAACTGCAAAGGGGTATTGTGAGGCCAAATGCCACAGATGGAGGGCATCTACATTCCTGGAATATTCATTTTTTCCATGTAACGCCTACCCTGTTAGGCTTTGTTGCACTTAGAAAATGGGGTGTCTGTTAGGGTCTACTTTACATGATCGACTTTTCAAAAAGTCAACTTTCATATGGCCGAGACCATATGATCAACTTTCGGAAAGCCGACCATGTAAAATAAACACAAAAAACGTAACAAACACTTACCTTAAACTGTTAGCAGGGGGGATACGCCCCCCACACCCCCCCGTAACTTAAATATACCAACCCTGAGATAGCACTACAATGTGGAAGATGGAAGGAGATAGCGGTTCCCCATTGTCGGCTTTTTGAAAGATGACCGTATGGTCTCGGCCATATGAAAGTCGACTTTGTGAAAAGTCGACCATGTGAAGGGGACCCATTTGTTAAATTGTTCTGTATTTGTTTCATTGTTAGCACATACATATTTATTTATAATTTTAGTGTAAAACAGTTTCTCCATCTAACATTTCAAAGTTGTTGTAGGATACATAATTGTTGCTGGAGGAGGTATTTTACATCTAAAATATACCTTTTGTAAGTATTTAGCAATGTTTACACACAAACACACACACATGCACGTGCGGCACATACATTCAGACATACACACACTAAGAAACAGATGCAGAGGTAGAGAGAAAGTCTCTTTCTCAAATATACAGAAACTCAGATGCACTTCCTCCCTCACACAAAGGTGTGCATCCATAGCATACATTAATTTGCAGGTTCATCACTTTATGCATGTAAGATAGTGTGTGTGTGTGTGTGTGTGTGTGTGTGTGTGTGTGTGTGTGTGTGTGTGTGTGTGTGTGTGTGTGTGTGTGTGTGTGTGTGTAAATATTCCTGTGCATCTTACCTTCACTGTGCAAGTGATGTAGACCAGTTTCAGGAAGGAAGTGAAAGGCAGGATTCTGATCTGAAACAGACAAATGAAAAGTGGTTACAATGCTGCTAGTGTATAGCAGTGACACTGTAAATAGGAAGAAATAAACATACATGATGTGGAAAATGACATTTCACCAAAAAAAGGTTTTTAAGCTATTTGATTATTGAAAATAACTTCTGAGCAAAGAAGTCCCTGAGCTACCAATTGGTAGAGGGCTCTACAACTCACTTGCACAGAATGTACTCTGAGGCTGTACTACCTAACCAGAGGATATTTTTTCTTTAGGGGTGCTCATCATTATGTCAAAAGTTTGCTGAGATTTTTAAAAAAATGTAATTTCGTGAAAGTCCAAATCAGACAATACTCTCTGGAGAAGCATTTCCACAACCAACATCTAGAATAGATGCGACAAGTGGAATGTTGTCCTTATTACAAAGCTCTATAAAATGTATTTGCAGCTGTATGAGAATCTGCTACAATCAGTCCTTACTTTTAGAATCTTCCACTTCCAGCAAATAATAATGACATAACAGCTTTCAGAGAAGCTTACTTGAAATCTTCAGTGCTTATCAACAGCATTAGCAAGAATAAATACCTAAAGAAATAACAGCAAAGAATTTCTCAAAAATCATATTGATTTGCATTATAGCTGTGATACATGTTTGGAATGTTTTCACTTAAAACTGAGTATACATTAGGCCACTCGTTGGATAAAATGCTTTTTTGGCATGTATCTGTCCAGACATGCAACAACTGGAACACCTGTAGAAATATCTTAATAAATGGATACAAGGCCTAAACAACATGTCCTACATGGACCAACTCAACTAACTAATTATTGACCATGGGATGGATAAGGCCAATCTATAGAAACTCTCAGTTAAACAGAACTCAAGCAACCAGCAAAAAAACAACATTGAAGAAATACAGTACAATTTTCATGTGTTGCACTTTCTGATCCACCCATAGAAACATATCTTACGTTTTTTAGAGTTTTAGAGTTTTAAAAGGGAAGATAGGAATAAATTCCCTGTCTCCCCAACCTGAGAACAAGTCAAACCAAACAAATAGTATAGGGTGCAGTATTAGTCAGGCCTATTTTTAATAGTAACTCTTAAGCAACCAGAAACTACAGTTACCCAGCATCTACCAATCTCCATGTGTGCTAGTAGTTAACTTTGAGTTTACTTTTTAACCAAACTGGATAGGTTATTGCAAGTATAAAAAGGGAGGTTGGCTAAGCTTCAAATGGCCTGCAAGGGCAGTTAGCCTAGTACTTACCTATGAACCTAATACGTATCTTAAATGGTATCATGAAAGATTACAGTTTATTTGCACCAGATACATGAAACTCCCTTAACATACTATATGGACCTAAGCAGTGCATTAGAACATGGAACACAATTCATTTCAGATGCTTCAGTCACATATTCTTGGTATGTTGAAAAGTAACAATAAAAATATTGGCAATTTTGCCATATTTAGGATCAATCAACTGTCAAAATGTGGGGTGTTTAGAATTTGAATCATTACAAAATCTCCATTTCTTCCCTTAGGAAAAAAAAACAGCACTTCCAATGTGAACTAGACCTCATGAAAACTGACAAAAATGTATTCCTCCTGATGCATGCCATAGCATGAATATAAAAAAGATAACATGTTAATGTAAAATTAAAATTTAATGTCACTGATTTAAGGCACAAAATCCTGCTCAAATCATTGCATATTCTTTTTACTTACCTGCTGTTTCAAAGTTGCTAGTCTAATGCAAAGACCATTAGCCCCAAGGTTTATAGACCAATAGCATTACATTTCCTGCTCCCTAAACTTCTTGAAAAACTAGTTTATAATCAGGTCATAGAAAATAATGTCAATGTATGAGCTACTGTCCAACAAACTACTTAGCATCAGACCCAGGTACAATATGTTAGCAGACTGTTACTCGTTTACATGCCAGTCGACTAATATTAGGAATCCCAAATATAATACTGAGTCAAAAGTCTTTCTACAGGAATGGTACAAGGAAAAAAGCTTTGCAATGCAAACATAATTTCCTGAACATCACGTCTTTGCAAGGTGGTAGAAAGATGAAGCAGTGGAATAACTTCTATGTGGGTAAGGAAAACACATATATTCTAACCATATACAAACTGTAGGAAATGGTCATATCTAAGACCCAAGTACTGAGAGGCAGTAACAGTAAACTCAGTGTTGGATTAATGTTCAGATCTGCATTCTGAACACATAGACTGCACCAAACTATTATTCTACAAAGGAGAAATTGTAGTCATTTCTCGGGCAGAGAAACAAGTAGCATCCTAAGGCGACAGTTCCAAGACAAGGACAACATTTCTGCTCTCACATTTTGCTGTACTCCTAGAGTCACAGCTGTGGCCTTAGCATACATTTTTAATTGCAGTGGTAGCAGCCTGTTTGATGTCTGAACCTACCTGCCAAAAGTTGAAAGAATTGTATAAATTCAAATACATATTGTACTGAATGCACTTACCTTTGTATATATAAATGAATTCAGTACATTATTTGCATATTTTACTGAATGCTGTGACGTAAACAAACTAATAGATGTGATCAAATGTTCTTTTTGTTATGAAAAAGATAAATCATAATTTGTCTTATCAAAAGTTTTTGTCTCCTTGTGTGGAATCCATACCTGATCATAGCCAGACGTGAAACTCTCATCCTTGTCTCTGAGATGCAGTTTAGGTTCCATAATAAAAACAAGAAAATTAAGTAAAATTTTCCATTTCATGCATTCCATTATAGCATGTCCTGACATTCCATGCCACTCTTCAAAGTTATGTGAGATAAGGGGTAACTTATTACTGTATTCTTAATGTCCCATTGTTACAGTGACAACAATGGTGGGCTATTCCAGGAAATCATTTATATTACTAAAATAAAGAATACTGTCCTCTGTAGCTGTTTGTAATCCTTTGAGAAAGAAAGTAGTCTATTATTATTATGTCTCAAATGTCATTCTGACCCTCCCCATATGAAGCTGCCACCCCAAACACACCTACCATGTGAACCACTGCGAAGGGTACACATGCATCTTTACTCTACAGCAGTGAACTACAAATTAAAATAACAGTTTTCTTGTGTTAATTTTGGTTGACAATTCTCAGCTTAACTTCTGAGTTCATGACTACAACATATTACAGTTATGTTCCAAATGTTGATGTTACTCAAAGAATATAAAAACACATTTTTGGATCACAACATACCAGTAAAAAACTGCAGATGTCGTAATGGTAAACCTCAGTATGAATACTCTGAAAGTTTTCCCACAAATCACTTACAGTTGCTGAAGTTATTGTCCTACATTTAACCTGGCAAATGTTTCTTCATATCATTATTAATTATTCTCTTAGCCTCACCTTTTAATGTCACACAACTCTCCATCCTTACCACCCCCCAGAAATAAATCTTCTACTTCACCTAACTGCATATAGTTCTTAAGGCTGGTATTCATAGTCAGTTATGCAAATGCATTAAGGCTGTTTAGGTTGTGCACAAACAAGTGCATCTGAGTTGCAATTTGTAGAAGCCATTTATGCCAATGAATGGTAATCTCAAATGTACTTGTACAAATGGGCAAATACTGACATGGAAATGTGGTGTGTTATAAATCTTTGTATGTTAATGAAGTCTATTTTACACCATTTGCAATTCATAGTCAGTTTTTCCTACTTTTTCAAGATGGTCATAGATGCTCTATAAAAAGAAAAGTATAGCAAAACCTATCAAGAGTTGCAAGTTGCAGTCAGTGAAAATGCTATCTCTTGTGGCAAGTTGTGCTACTTCTAGGTCAGTTGCTTGCCTTGGCCAGGCCAAAACCACTTGCACCCAGTGACACTCGCCTGTCTAGAAGGTAAAAATATAAGCAAAGGATTAATCATTATAACTTTGATAATCAGGAAATTCTAAATAGGTTTAGAGTGGACAGGGACACTATAAGGGTATTAGTGGGCATGTTGTCCCCCCTAGGGTACTGAAGGAATGTGTGGACACCAAAGTTTGGATAGCCCTCACTATACTTGCTATGATGATCTTCCAGAGACAGACTGGTGACAAGTTGGGGATCTCACAGGCTCCTGCCTTAAGGATACTGAAGCAGTTCCTGGATATACTCTTGGCACATGTGGATCAGTACATCTATTTCCTGGTGTCACCTCAGGACCAAACCAGGACTATACAAGACTTTTATGGGCTGGCACATTTCACTGAAGTACTGAGTGATGTACATTGCATCCATATTGCAATTAGGGAGCCTCCTGATCCACAGGGAGAGTGGTACCACAATAGGAATGACTACATTCCCATAAATTGCCAAGTACTGTGTGATGCATGAGAAAGCATCACCAACATTTCTGCCAAGCATCCTGTGAACATGATTCCCATAGCTGGCACACTAGCTTACTCTACTGCCTCTTTCTGCATGGTAGGATGCCCAGTGGTCATCTTACTGGTAAGATGAATTTCTTTTTTTTTTGTTATTTTATTTAAGTAGTTACTCATGTTAAACTTTATTGCTGTATAGTGTTGTTTATTTCCTGTTTTTTTTTCTGAGGAAGCTGGATATCCACTGGAGCCATGGCTCATGACTCTAGTTAGAAATTCTTCTGGAGCTGCAGAGGAAACATATAACACATCCTTGTCCCAGACCTGTATTGTCATAGATGGGGTGTTTGGCCTCCTGAAGAGCCATTTCAAGTGCCTTGATGAGTCTTGGGGTGCCTTTTACTATGACACAGCTACTGTGGGCAGGATGTTTACTGCCTGTTGCATTCTGCATAATATGGCCATGTGTTTGTCTAGTGGTGAAGTTACCCATGTTGTCACTGCAGCTCCCAGTTCTTGTCCCACTTTGACTAATGATGATCAGATAGCAGCAGTAGTAAGGGACCCCATGAGGCACGCTCATGCATGGTATGTAGATGCACAAGTTAAGATATTTAGGTTAGTTTTTCTTTTTTGTAAAAAAAACACAGAATATAATTGATGCATGCAGTGATATTTATGGGCTATGCTGTGTGATGATTGGTCTGCTGTTAATGTTCATCTGACATTCTCTTTCATCTTAAAATCATTTTGTATTATTGCCTGTTTGCCTGACTGCTCACTGATTCTTTTTCAGTGCTGCTGATAGGCATCAAATTAATAAATAAATCAACAGTTGTACCTGCTGTACTGAATAATGTTTACTTTAATTATTTATTAACTATGTAATAGAAAGCAATACTGAAAACAATTAAATATTTAGCTATACATGCACATCAGAATGTTTTTTAGTGTCATATGAATTAAGTTCTGACTTCAGAAACTGTCATTATTTGTGCCGTGAGAAGAGTGTAGTGGCAGTAGTTAATTTTACATGGCAGGATGCTTATTTTAATGTGTCATTTCCTTATGATGTATTGGGCCTGAAAATGGTTGCTTATTATGATTGTAATGTTTTATTAGGCTGTCAGCATGAGAAACTTTAATTCAAGTTTCATTGTTTTTTGTCCAGTGTTCATTCATTTAATTAACAGATTTACATGGTCTCCCCTCCTCCACACAAAGAAAGTTCTGTAAATTACTCAAATTAACAATATGGTGTAATTAAAAGCTGTAAAGGGAATACTATACTATATATATGTAACTACCCCCAGCTCCAGCAAAACCATATTGCAACTAAACAGAAAGTCAGTGAATGTAATTTACAGTAGTTCCAGATCAAATGAGTCATAGAGTCATACACACCTGCTACTGATATTCCTGGTGATGGTGCAACTAATTTAGAGAACAGTAAGGGGTATTAATAAGATGGTGTGATCTACTGCAGGAAGGTAATCCTGCTATCACTGACCCAATGTTGCTACATGACCATGACCATGACCTGGAATGTGAGGTTCTCCTAGGTGTAGATGACTGTTGACATGGCCTGCACAAAATGTGCCGTGATTGTTCCCTATGAGTACTGACATTACTGTCTTGAGAAGCAGTGGTAGTGATTAGCCCCACATGTCTGGACAGTACCCCATCTACTGCCCCTCATAACATTGAGTTCAGCTTGACTATAGTATGTCCTAACTAGTGCATGAATGGAGGCTGCAAGTGATGCCTTATGTGCCACCATACTACACATCAGTGATACAATGACATTATCACTGCTGTCTGTCATTTCAAAGTAGTGCTGAAAATTAGCCTTTAGACTTTGACCATTTCTAGCTGACTGTCTGTTGCAGTGCACTTAGACCTAATAATGTTATGGCACATTTTGATTGGGGCAGCCAATGCTTTATTTGTTTTCAGGGGTAGTTGTAGATAATTCCTGCACCTGGTACCACTCTGTAAAGTATCACTGTGAACAATGTTGCCTCATTATGTCTGCAGTTGGGTCTACTTTTATTTCTTGAAAAGCCAAAATAGCGATGACCACAAGACTGAGACCAAAATCATGAAACACGGAATCACAACTCAGGTAAGTATTCTCAGGGCAAGTGAATACTTGCCCAAAACAATGGTAAATAACAGCGCACCACTTAAAACCTGCACCCCCCCAACTATATATACCAACTCCGGGATCACACTACAGTGGAGAAAAGACATATTCCCCCATTCCGTGCTTTGTGATTTTCGTCTTGATCTTGTGGTCATTGGTATTTTGACTTTTCGGGAAATAAAAGTACACCTGCCATCATTCTCAAAGTATCAGTATCAGATCAGGTCTGATGAAGCAGCTTGTAGCCTGGAAAGCATTCACCCTGTGTCTTTTCTCATTAAATATATGATTTTATTTGCCATGGTCTGGATCCTTCTTCTGTTTTTGATTCACATTTTAACTACTTTGTAGAAGAATCCATTTACCTGCATCCTGGTTTCTTTTTGGATTATTAGATAAATAAATTGTATAACTACATGTGCTTGGAGACTTGGATATCTTTACCTGAAAATGTTTAGTTGTACTAATATTATGAAATGCATAAAAAATGAGTGGTGTATCTCTAAGCAGACATCCATCTTTTTTTTTTTCAAAGAATTTTATTAAATAATTATTAAAATGAACAAATATTTCCATGAAATTATAACATTTTTCTTTAAAGTTAAAAAACAAATTAAAAAAACAAACTTTCTAATATATAAACCAATGTAACTAAACTATGTACAAAGACTTTCATCATGCAAAAAAAAAAATTCTTAATGTAGCTGTAGGATTAATAAAAATCATCTGTTCAGACATCCATCTTTTGAAGAAAAAGGAATACAAGTAATGTGTTAACAGGTTACAATAATAAACAGAAATGTCATTTAAGAGCATTAAAATAATAATCTGCATAAGTGTGTAATCTTTTACTACTGTTCTGGTATTAGTAATGTTGACTAGATAAATAAAGTTATAAAATATGAGTTGCAGTTACAGATTTATAATTCTTTCACTTTGTAGCGAAAAAGTTGTAACAGATAATATTACATGAAGCCAGCTTTTTGTGAGATACATAAATATAACTAGAAACAATTGTTTAACTTAGTTGTTCATAAGTATTTCTAACTCATGTACAACATGGCTGATATGACATTACCACACCCAATTTAGACTACTGGTGGTGAGAGTGTGGTGGTGGTTACTTTGCTAAGAGAATGACCACCACAGAAGTGTTTAGATAACATGCTGTTTTACTTCGACATTACTTACTTTAAATCAGACATGGTTCTGCAGAAAAAGAAATAAACACTTCCTTGAATTGAAACATTTCAGTCTTTGCCCTTTAGCTATACCAGAAGAAAAGTGTTACATGCATATGAAAACAAAAACTCAATCATTTTATATTTCTCTACATCCTTCTGAATTCAATGTAATATTAGTAAAGTGTTGCGGTAATTTATACATGTATGCATTGAAAGTTAAAATGGAAAATAAAAATAAAAAATGTTTAGAATGGATATATGACATATTTATGCTTATATGTGGAAGAAATTCAAATACAGATAACCAAGATTATCCACCCTTCTCTCTTTTATTGATAGCTGAGGAAGAAATTCAGGATGACCACCAGCAAGTGAATAGAATCGTCTGGCTGAGTCTTCTGGTAAGTATAAGAAGTGTCTAAAAGATTTTTCTTTTTAACGGTACATACTATAAGTTGTTATACAACAGTAATGGTAGCAGGAAAATTGATAAAGCAACATTTTTATAATTGATTTTTGTAATACTCCTGTAGACGATATTGTTATAGCTTCACAGCTGAAAGAAATGCAACTAAAGGCTTAACAGATAAATACAAATGTTTTATAAACTGATTTTTTTAAACCTGATTAACTTCAATAATTATTGTTTTTGTTTGTTTGTTTTTTGGGTATTGTATTCTCTGCATTGAAAGTACATAATTTAAACACAAACCCCTTCAAAAAGCCAAACATGCTTGCCAGAAGTTAGTAGTTTATTGGCCATTTTGGGCTAATTTCTATCTCTTTCATTTCCCTGCTATAAAAACTGCATTTGCACGGTTTTGCCCACTGGGCAGTGCTGGTTAGCTACGGTTAAATTATTCCCCGTTCCACTAAGTCTCCTCTGCAGTTTTTCCCTTGAAACTAGTCTAACTCTCAACCTAAGCACTCAAAAAGCATCTTACAGCCCAGCACTTGCTCAGACCTAATAGCAAGCACTAATAAACCTAATAGCAAGCACTAATATACCCTGACACTGATTGCCCAGCAGGGCAAGGCTCTTTTTTCACTCCTCACCAACAAAGCGACTAAGCAGCTCACCCTACTATTCAGGCATGACCAAAGGGCAACTTCAGGTGCACTCTCCAGTTCAGCTGGTGAATCTGGATATCCTGAGGCAATGTTACAACTGCCTCATGTACACAGACAACCCTCTCCTCCTACCACAAAACACTAACATATGCGAGAGATGCAATTATACAGCCAAACTGGAAGCTAAACTGTCTCCACCCAAGACTGGAACAGACAGTCAAGAGGAGAAGGTTAACACTTGCACCACAACTCCAGCTGCACACAAACCCACTAAAATAGCACTGGCAAAAAATACACATAAATACGCAAAATCACACTCGGAAGCTCTAAATAAAAACCTGCAAAAGCATTAGAGACCTCCAAAGCAGACACCCAAACAACTCGCACTTCCCGTCACAAACCAGACAACACATAAAAGACAAAATGAGTGTGCCACACAATCACAGCCCTTAAGGGGAAATAACATACCTAACACACTAGTAATAGGTGATACTATAGTCAGGCACACTGACGTCCCACTCACTAGGCTGGACAAGCAGAAGGTTACTGTTAGCTGCCTGTCAGTAGCCAGAATCCGCCTCATAACACAAGCACTCAGGTCACTCCAGAAAAAGTACAAATATGACTCTGTCATTGTTCATATACCTCCCTGACTACATGAAAAGAGACATGGAAGAGCTCTCTGATCATGTAGCCCAGGCTGGTATGACCCTGACCCTGAGTAGCATCCTGCCCTCACCAAGAATGATACCTCAGTATAAAGAAAAAATCATCAATATCAACAATTGGCTAAGCTTCTGGTGTTATTCAAAGGGGATCCAGTGTCTGTCAGCCTGGGACGACATGCTCGACAAGCCACGTTGCTTCACAAGAGATGGCTTGCACCTTTCACCCCTAGGCTTTTGAATACTGGCCAAGGCTCTTGCTGCCCCCATAGTGCCTTTTTTAGGCAAGACTCAAAAGTCAAACCCACCTCTGTAAACAGCACAATTAACAAAAAACTGAGGGTTATGCTACTCAATGCCAGGAGTTTAAATCTCAAAATGCACACGCTCGAAGCACTCCTCAGTATGGAGAACATCAACATCTGTGGAGTAACTGAAACCTGGTTCAAGGCTCCAGAGAACACCCCAGCACTACCGGGCTACAACTCATACCACACATTCTGGCCACAGAACATGGACCGAAACACAAAAGGAGGGGGTGTATCCATATTCATCAAGGATATCTACACCTCCAGGTTAGTGGCACAGCATGATACCTCTGAGATCATCCATGTGCAAGTAACATCGGGCAAATCTGCAATGCAAATTGTGGCCTGCTACAGATCACCTTCCATGACCCAGGACCACCACTCCACCTTTCTGGAGACATTGGAAAACATGAACGTCCTACCAAACACCCTGATATTGGGCAATTCCAATTGCCCTACCATTCACTGGGAAAACTACTCGAGTACAAATTCCCAGGTCCAGTGCTTCCTGGAATTCATCAACTCAAATGTTCTGGATCAGCTGGTAAACTTCCCTACCAGAGGTGAAAACATATTGAACCTGGTCATCACCAACATGGGCGACAGGTGTTCCACACCAGAGGTCAACCCATCACTGGTTAGATCAGACCATAAACTAATCACTCTGGAGGTCCACACCCCAACACCACCGCCAACTAAGGAAACCACAGTAAAAAACTTTTCTAAAGCAAACTTCACCTTACTTAAGACAGAGGTGGTAAGTTTCACAGCCACCATGCTAAAGGATAACACTGGCCAAGATGCAGAAACATTTACAAATGCACTCTATGAGCACCTACAAGGATGCATGGATCATGCCATCCCTAACAAAACCAAGACTCACTCCTCTAAGAGAAGGAAACCAGTTTGGTGGTCCCCTGCAATAAACAGGCTATACAACAGAAGGAGGAAATTAGTTCAGAAAAAAAGCAAATCCCAAGAAGGAAAGACATCCCTGATCAGTATCAGTAAGAAACTGAGGTCCCTCATGAAATCATCCAAGGCTAACTTCGAAAGAAAAATAGCCAAGGATTCAAAAGATAACCACAAAGCCTTCTTTAGCTATGTTAAGAATTTAAGTGGCAACTTGCAGATATGCACTGAACTAGTGCAAAATAGCACAAAATATACTGAACCTACTGATATTGCCAACATCCTGGCAGATAGATTCAGTGCAAACTTCACCCCCCTATCACCTCCAAAAGGGCCCACAACAATACCAGAAAAGTGTAGTGTCCCAAAAATCACAGATGCACAGGTGAAAACAGCCCTTTCAAAAGCCAAAAATACAGCATCAATGGGACCAGATGGTGTCCCAGGCTGTGTCTTGCACGAACTACAGAACGAACTAACCCCCCCACCTAAACATGCTGTTCAACTTCAGCCTCTCCACAGGCTACATGCCCATAGAATGGCACACAGCAATGGTTATTCCTCTCCACAAAGGAGGGGCCACAACTGACCCTGTTAACTATCACCCCATAAGCCTGACTAGCCTGGTCTGCAAGGCTATGGAGCGCATCATCATGGAACTCATTAACAAAGACATTGGGAACCTCCAAATACTTGACCCGACCAAGTTTGGCTTTCTTAAGGGCAGATCATGCCTACTAAACCTGGTTGACTTCTTTGAGACAGTCACCAAGGCCATAGATGAGGGGAAGGTGGTTCACACAGCCTACCTTGACCTCACCAAGGCTTTCAACACCATTCCCCACTCAGGTATTACAGAAAAACTCACCAGCCTGAACATAAACCCCTACATCATGAGATGGGTTGCCAACTGACTTACAGACAGAATTCACACGGTAAGAATAGCGGGCTCCAGGCCCAACTCTAAACCAGTCGCAAGTGGTGTCCTGCAAGGCTCGGTCCTGGGACCCCTACTGTTTGGCATATACTTCTCAGAAGTACAGGCAAACACAAGAGGACTATGGCTAACCAAGTTCACCGATGACTGCAAACTGGGAGCCATAATTGACTCTCCGGCTGACACAGATATCCTCCAAAAGGGCCTTACTGAGACAGACACCTGGTGTCAAAGTCATGGCCTCAAGCTAAATGCCAACAAATGCATAATCATCCCATTTGGGAAAAACAAAACACCCACGAATTACCACATAGGTGGCAGCCCCTTTAATACAGAAGAGGTAATAAGAGATCTGGGGACCCAGGTAGATAGTAATCTCTCCTTTGACAATCTTATTGCCAAAGTAGTTAGGAAATCCTTCTCTGTGGCCCATCTAATTACTAAAGGGTTTGTATCTAGAAATAAAGAGGTTATATTGCCCCTCTACTCGTCACTCATTAGACCCATCATAGAGTACAATGCCCCATTTGGGATGTACCTCACAAGACACTTACAACAGCTGGAAAGACCACAAAAGTACCTCACCAAGAGGATTACTGGTCTCAAACATATGTCCTATGCAGCTCGACTGAAAAAACTCCGGCTGTACTCAGTGGCATATCGCTTACTCAGAGGTGATCTCTGCCTGACTTACAAAGCCATGTCCAACTCAGAATTGATGGACATGCTCCACCTAAAGAAATCCAAGTCACTGCGAGCCACACGCTCTAGTAAACTAAACCTTGCCAGCACAATAAATAGAACATGCTGGAGGGAAAGATTCCTGTCACAGAGACTCCCCATGCTTTGGAACAAAATTCCAAATTGCATC
Source organism: Protopterus annectens (assembly GCF_019279795.1). NCBI lineage: Eukaryota > Metazoa > Chordata > Ceratodontiformes > Protopteridae > Protopterus > Protopterus annectens. Next base: position 636,016,799 of record NC_056751.1, read on the forward strand.
AGGCAGAGCCCCTCACTAACACTCTTCAAGAGAAACCTTGACGAGTGGATGGGTAACAGAAAATACACCCCCTGGGATCACTTCATTGTCTCTGCTTGACAGAGGATCAGTTAATTAATCAATGGGGTGGTGAAAGCCGACACACTCTGGCTAGGCTTATAAATTCCCTAGGGTAGATAGCCTAGTACCTACCTATGAACCTATTAGCCTATTTTAATTCTTCACAAGCATGCATAGGCACTAATCTTACATTCTCCCAAGTACAGAAGAACATCCAAAATCACTACCCCCCCCTACTGTAAGCAAAGGCACTCCCCATACACAAGGTTTATTTCAATAAAGAGTTTACTGCAGTATTTCAGTATTGTGTTGTTAAATTGCATTAAAACAGCATTGTGTGGATTTATTGTGCTTTTTCTGTTTTGTTTCTCCTACCATATTTCTCTTTTTTTCTTATTTTGCTTATGCATTTCTTTTTCCTTTTTTGTTTTAGTTCTCTCCCATTTTGTTGTTTTACAGGTTCAACCCCCTCAGGAGCAAAGCAGGCATGCACCACCCATGCTAGGTAAAGATCACCCTCTGCCTGTTTAGGGACATCCTCAAAGGGTTGGAGTGGAGATACCAGTCCTGCAAACACTCTGCCATGTGGCAGAATGGAAAGTATCAGAGAACGGTGGCTTTGGATTCCGGTTGAGAACATACTTGTAGAGGTCGTGGGCAGTGAGCAAAAAGGATTTGGTCAAGGTGACGTCATACCCAACAGGAGTTTGGTTGAAAATGTACTTGTAGAGGTAGTGGGCAGGAGAATTCAGTTAGTCAAAACCTCGAGTCTATATCACAAGATCGAATGCTAAAAATAGTGAATGCTCTTTTATCGAACTTAAAAACACGAAACCTTAAAATGTTGAAGGAACAGATCAGCGAAAAAATTCGCTGATCCAAAAAAAAAAAAAAAAATGTACAAAAAAATGGCCTGGGAAAAAATTGATGTTCCGTGCCTTCGACATTTTCAGGTTTCGCATTTTAAAGTTCGATATTCGATATAAGACCGTTCACTAATTTAAGCGTTCACTCTTCTAATAGGAACCCGAAACCTCTCTTCAGCATGTAGAAGACAAGCTCTCCCAGTTGGTGCTGACCATCTCACCAGCACAGGCTGCTACCCCCTCAACAATAGGGTCTTCCACTGCAATACCATTTGGCAGTGGACATGTTTGAGATGCTGTGAACTAGGATTCTAGTTGCTAGTCCTCAGTCCTTCTTCCCTTAATATTTCTCCATCATCATCTTTACTATTTCCCACCCACACTACCTTCTTCTAAAAAAAAAAAAAAATTTGAAGAAAGGGAGGGGTCTATCCACTGACAACATAGTATCGATCCTCTCCCACATCCTCCAGTACAAACCCTCTTGATGTTTCCCCTTATGTGTTTACCTCTTTGTTTTGTCTCCCCTTTATTCAGATTATCCTATCGCCCCCTTTATGAAATCATCAATATGTTAACAAAAGGATACCCCTATATAAATACATTATAAACACCTTTTCTTTTTTAAAAATCCCTCTTAGCTGCTGTGCAGTCCACAGCTTTTCTAAAGCACTTTGGGCATGACTGTGCTCAACCAGTCTTGCCTATGATATGCCAAAACATATACAGCTTATGATTTTGTGAAACAATTTACAATTTCGAAATGACAGACGTTTTTACAATTTACTGTTGCAAAAAGTGGGTGTGTTTTAAAATTGCTTCACTTTTCTGTATTCATTGCAAATGCAATTCTCTGACCTTATTTGCATATGACTGTTACTCATTTGCGAAGTTCTCGACTATGAATACGGCCTATATCTCCGAGTCAAGTACCCACCATATAGGTCTTCCTCTTTTTTTTTTTGTTTGGATTTCACATTCTGCAGCCCTTTGATTTTCTCTCTCTCTCTAACCTCCTTTGTTGTTGCTACCTTATCACTACCTCTCACCTCTCTCTCTTCTATGGCTTCCTTTTTACCATATAATCCCTTCCTAAATTTAATTGTACACACCAATCATACCAACATTCCTTTGTGTGTACATTACTACACTGGACTTTATTTGTACATGCGTCTCTCAAATGCTATTAGTTAAGTTAATACTAACATTGTTTATCAGCCTAAACTATTATTAAAGTTAACATATTTTATACATTTGAAAATCCTTCTCACAAAAACCTTTTGGTCCATATTGTACCTGAGATGGGTGCTTGAACCAGTGTGCTCATCCAGTGAACAAATGTAAACTAACTAACTAACTAAATAAATAAATGCCAACAACAGTTTTTCTGTATTAGCTGTTTCACATTCCTTTAAATTTGCATTGTCTTTTTTTTGAAAGAATAATCTCAATTGAATATTTAAACAATGCTGTGGGCAAGGGAGAAAGAAGAGAAGAGATATTTATTAATTTATTTGTTTACACTGGTCTGAATTTCTCTTCAGGAATAATCTTGGTCATATGGCAACAATGACACGTACATGTGGTAAAGATACACATATTGTTCAGATAAGAAACATTTACATTGTGAAGACATCAGCAGATAGGACTAACAGTGACATCATGCTCAGAAATTAATATGAGAGATAAGTGTTTGTTTTCTTTCTGATGGGTGTTGTGGTGAAAGTGAAGAGGATCAGAAGAGAAGGAAGTTCCTGCAGTTCTTTTACATTCCTGTATTTTATTTAACTGCCATATGAGATGATAGTATTAAATCAGCACTGTCACAGCTATAATTTGATGTTCAGTCACAAAATAGAGTTTATATTTATGCTGTTTTCCTTTAAATAGTTTATTATCTCTACTCAGCAAAAATGACCTGATTTATTTTAGAACATTGTTTTTATTAGGGAGTTTTGTACTTGTTCATATCAGAGTTCCAGTACTTTCTGGTTCACAGTCATGACTCCAAATGGGCACAGTTATTCTATTCTAAAAAAATAAGTAAAATAAAATAAAAAACACTGTCCTTGTTACCTTATATTAGTATGCTTTGTTTTATATTCAGTCTCTGTTAAAGGCACTGTCCCTGTGACATCATGCTGGTTTGTGTGACATTCTGCCTTTGCTGCACACCCAGCACTCCTTCCTCCTTCTGTATGCATATTATCATATTGTAGCACATCACTCAGGAAATAATGTGTTATCATACTATAGCACATTATTATTTGAGTGGTTATTTATAAAAGTAATGTATTGTACAACAGTGACATTATTCAGTCTTTGCATCATTTTCTTTTAGGTGATGTCCCTACCAAAATATATTTATGGTAATGGGTCTTACTATCTGAATATAAAAATCTACTACTGTTGTTTTCACATGATTAATTTTACAACTGTTACACTAATCATAAAGTCTTTTTTATATAACTAAGACTACATTAGCTAATTATCAGGACTATTTTGCATAAAACAGCTACACAACAAAAATGCATAGTAGAAAGCTGTCATTTTATTGCTAGTGGCATATATCCAATTTTTTTGTATTTATTTTTATGAACTAAACAAGCATATTTCAGTTAGACATCCCATTATGTGTGGTCTTCTGTTGTTTACAGACAGACTGCCTGAAATGTACAGTTGCTTTTCCCATGGAATACACCCTCACGTCTTACCTAAATATGTTTCTTTCATGTCAGACTGGGTTACTCTGATATATGACATCTGTCTGGTTATGGTTTTCTCATGTAATCCCCATCATGCTACAGTTAAACCTAATTCAAACTGTTCTATACAGTATTATTTCAAATATGTCATTATTTCTTGTGAGTAGATCTTTGTTTCATAATTACAACATGTACCATCCACAATGATATATATGTATTCTACCAAATACACATAATGAATATTATGCAATTTTGTGTACTCAGCCTCTGCAGATCAGAAACAAAAACATATAGTATATTATAAATGTAAAAAGTACCTATGTTTGAAATGTAGTCTATATATGAACTTGGCATGATTTTGGAGCCTTTTGGCCCAAATTCGATTTATAAATAAGATTCAGTCAAGTAATGGCAGCCCAATGAGAACAGTGTGATAAATAAATATCATTAAGTAACTAATTAAGATTATTAAGCAGTGCTTAAGTATTTCTAATATATTAATGTAATGATTCAAAGGGAAATAATGTTTTTGCACCCTTAAAGGAAATCTCAACTTTCCAGTATAGTTAATCTTAACACACGTATTACTGGTTGCTGAAATACTACTTGATGTAGTGCCTCAAGATCTTTCAATACCAGTTTATTTATTTTCACTTGTTCTTTGCCACATATAATATAGGTTATATCCTTGTTTCATGCTCAGATTTTATTTTGCTTCAGTGAGTAATTTATTTCAACCTGTATGACATAGTCTGGACATATTTCCATTTAATGTAATTTGAACTTTTAGTTACTGCCAGCAGATTTATATAATGAGACTCTGGCTGGGATTCAGAGACAAGTTGCTGCACAATACACAGCATGCAGCTGTGCAGTAATCCGCCACATGCAGCCTAGCAGTGATGTACAGTCGCATGCTGTGCTAGAGTTCAGGGAGCAAAAATGGATTGCAGATGATTGCAGAGGATACATGCAAATAACCACATAAAGACATGCAGATTAGATTGGGTAGGGAAATAAAATAGGAAATTAAAATAAAATATCTCACACAAGGCAATACCTACTCCTTCTTCACTGACACATGCTGCAAATCCAAAAATCTCATCCAGGAGTCTTCAGGAAAGCAGGTCTAAGCACATAAGGCCCACTAGGTCTGCTTTCAAACAGGGAAATGTTTTAGTCATGAGTGACTCTATACTTAGGCATGCATAATCCACACTCAACAGAAGAGTGGGTTGGATATGATTGCAAAAGGTCTAGGCAATTGGGGGGAGGCGGGCTCAAAGGCATCCAGAATAAGAAATACATTCTGTTCAGTATGCATGCATCATTTCTTTCTTCTTTATCATCTTGCATCAGCCCTCTCTATGTGGACCAAATATGTCATCCAGGTCTTCTCCCTCTTCCTGCTTTATCCTTTGCTGTCCACTTTGTACTACTTCTTGCCATACTATTTTGACCAATGTGCATTTCCAAAACAGGCATAATATTTCTACTTTTCCTTCCTCGTAACTCCAAAATACATCATTCCCCTTTTCCTTTTATTTCCTAGCTTGGAACTTACTGAGACACTAAATAGTTTATAGCAACATGATCAATTTCATAATTAAAACATCAGTTACTCCTAATATTGACAAGTAAAATTTGTTGTAAGCTATTCTTTAATAAACATAATACAATTCTCATAGTTGCAATTTAATCCACAGCTCTCTTTACTGGTAACTTCTATAACATCAAACATTGGAAACTGCAGTATTTTTCAGTTAAACACCAGACTAACAGTGCAGAGTTTTTCAAACATTTCAAACTCAGGAAAAATAAATATGCTAAAAATAAGTATTTCTTTTAAGTACAAGCAACAGCTTTAAAATATTAACATGCATTTTATACCTTGAGATATCATTTGTTAAAAACTGAGATGACCACTGAAAATAGGACCAAACATCACAAGACACTACAGGCAGCATTAATCGTAGTTTCATGGGATCAAGGGCATATAAGAGGTTTCTAGGCTATTGCCCTAGGGCCTTTATAGGACTAGCCATGTTATACCATTGTTCCCTTATTGACCAAGTTATATGGTCTATATTTGCAGTGCAAATCTATGATCAGCACCAACTGCCCTTATCCAAGAGGGCCATCCTCATCATCATCTTCATCAGTTCTCTTTTTCCCATTTTTACATGGAGTAGGTGTGTTATGTCAACTGCCATCACTTCCTGTGATTCAGGACCATTCTTCTAACTTCTTTGACAGTCATGCCAGACTGATATAGTTCTCTTGCAATGCGATCCATCTATCTCTTAACTCGGTGGCTTTGTCTCCTCTTGCCGTCTTCCTCTCTCTCCTAAGCCTGCATGACCAAATCATCTTTTGCTTTCCTGCACTTGTGAGAAAACCAGCACAATTTAACCTGTTCTTTAATTGAGGCTACATTTTCTTCAGCTCTGATGTCTTTATTTCTTCAGTTGTCCCACAGTATGTATCCTGCAACCCATCTCAGGCACTTTATCTCCATCACTTCAAGCTTCCTCAGCTGACTTGCCTTGCTCAAGTTTCTGTGCCATACAAAGCACTGGTCACACTACTGTTCTGTATACCTTTTGCAACATATTAATATAAACATTAAATGTCCTTATAATAAAATTTGAATGTATATATGTGTGATTATATTGTTTTAGATCACTGATAAACCTTCATTGACAGCAAATGCATCAAAAAAGTTCATTGGTGATCACAATCATCTAAAAAATTGGATCTAAAGTGATCACTAGCATAAACAAACACCAAACAATTGTGATCACTTATCCCAAAAAAAAGCATTGTTTTTATGTGGAGGTGTGAAGATTGGAGGAAGATGGGCGAAGGCTGCCAGCCTAGTCAAATAGAATTTGATACATAATTCTATCAATTGTATAAATAAATGTAAAATACAGACTTGTTTTTTAAATGAAAGAAAACACTGTAAAATGTGAACTTCAAGATTGTTGCAACATTGCCATCTGCTGTAAGGAAAACCAAACCAATCATTTAAAAATGTGTCTTTTGAAGCTGAAAAAGATCTTATGAATCTATTTGATGTTTACAAGTCAGCTTCAGTGAGTCTGGATGAAGGTTTCAGGCCCATTGTTTTAAGGTTAAAGTTAAGGGCCAGAATTTACATGTGGAAGGTGCTTTATTGCTCTGGTTTCAGCTAGAGTGTATATGTGAAATGTCTTTTATTGTTGTAGTCTCCTGAGCAGGTGCTAGCTTGCTAAATAATGCAGTTTGTGGCCTGGGAACTCCAACCCTAAGTGTCAAAATTATGTAATTTGGGAGGGCCTCAGCAGAGCTGTTGGTTAGTGTTCAAAAACTATTGTTCAAGGAGAGACAAAAAGCATTTTGATCTTGGACATCTAACCCAGCACTGCTTGTAGGATTATAGCACTGTGTTTTCTCTTAAGATTAGCTAAAGATTAGAAAGTTCGATTAAGTGTTTTTCTTAGACATCAGACCTATCCTACTGTATTATTTTAAGTTTCTGTGTGATCTCTGAACTCTTAGATATCTCTGTGGTGTAGTAGAATTGTCTTGTGTTTTAATTATTTATTATTAAATATTTTAAAAACCTTTACCTGTGGCTGGTTTGTATAGAGAAGTAGGCTCTAGAGTACATTGCATATTTATAGAGTTCATTGTAATAGGCCACTCTAAAATAGGCCTTAGACTGAATAGGCACATTACCAATTGGATAATAATATTGCACAGTAATAATTGCATACCTTTTTAAGGGTCTTCTAGTAGCTGATAATATTAGCTAGGTGGTGGCAGGAATTACTACCATATGGTGTGGGTAATAGGGGCACAGCTGGAGAACCTGTGCCAGCCTTTTCCCAGGAAGGTCTGTGTGGTTGTATAACCTCTTCTCAAAGTGTGTGTGTGTTGTGCCAGCTACTTGGGCAGGGACACAAAGCACTGGTTGGACAGAGAGGGTACTGGAGACTTTAGCTTGCCCAGCTAGGCTGAGACCTGGACCCAATAGCTGTGCCAGTGGGGAGTCTTATTGGGGACCTGGAGAGCGAGAGAGCAACCAACCCCAGACTGTGATCTCTGTGTGCACTTAAGGAAAGTTGTGCTTTACTGTGTGGATTAGTTATCCTTTCCTCTTCTAGGAGACGACCTCCCTGGTGTTAGTGGTGAGGATTGAGCCTCCTTGATTGCTAGGCCAGGGCGCGGTCATCACAGGAGGGCTCCGCTCTCACATCCCCAGAAATTAAATATACTAACTCCATGTTTGCACAACCAAGGAGAAATATAACAGATTGAAATTATATTACAGTCAAACTGCAACAGTTCAACTATATGACTGTAATATAATTTGCCACTGCAACTTCAGAAGAAAATTACCAAAACCAGTGACACAAGATATATGTCTACTACATCCAAACCTATGGCACCTATGTGCGTGTGTGTGTGTGTGTGTGTGTGTGTGTGTATATATATATATATATATATATATATATATATATATATATATATATATATATATATTTAGAAATAAAATTTAGAAATATATATTTAGAAATAAAATGAGGATGTGTTATAACAGTAGCAGTAACAGTAACGGTGGTAGGGAAGAGAACATTGTGAGGAACACAACATAAAGCATATTCTGTTTTAATCCATAGGCATAGTTATAAGCATGAGAGAAAATAGTGGCATGCATTTCATTAATTTTGCAGATAATATAATAGAACAATGTTCAAAGATGTGTAAAACAAGTAAAAAATAAATAAATGTGTGCAAAATAACTTGCAAGCATTTGAACAGAAACATGAAAACAAATTATATGTCGGCACTATTGAAGTGAAGACTTGATACAGTGGATATCAATCAGAAACAGTGAGAAAAAAGTACATGTGCAAGAAAGAAAGGCACAGAAAAGAGAACTGTATACATATTGTTAACATATATACAACACAAAGTAAAGCTATTTTGTTAAATGTTTCTGGTATGAATAAAAATAAAGATGATCAGAGTCTGTTTCAGATTGCAGTACATAAAATAATTCTCCTATTTGCCGCCCCCCAAAAAACTGAAAAACAAAATAGGTGAAGGACAGAGCATCCAGACTGTCTGGCTCCACTGTCCTTCACCTGTCTTGTTTTTTCAGTTTTTTTCCCCTTTGGGCCAGTTTGATTTATTTTTTTTTTCAGTTCTCCTATTTGTTCTGGGTTATCAGGTTTGTGAGCAATTAGGAATGTTGAAACAAAGTCATAGTATGAAATTAAAGTAAATGTGTCCTGTACACATTCAGGAACAGTCAAACAGTTGGAGGTCCATCCAGAATAACCTACAGAGCCACAATAATAATTTTCTTTGTGAGTGCAGTGATTTATTTTTAAGGTTAGGAAGTTTTCCAGCAGAATGTCATATACAAATAAATCTTACTGTTAGGCCAATGACACATGCTCCCTAGAAAGTATCAATGGCTCTCAGGAGCTGAAAGGAGTAGGAAATGAAGGGAATGGAAGACTTAGGTATCACAAAAAGAGCAATTAGAACCAGATTTTCTAATGGATGATAGTTGCTGGTATTTTTTTTTTTTTGCAATTAAAACCAGCATAATGGGTCAATGGTAGGATTACAGTTGTAAAACAAAACATGATTTACACCAGTAATGTTTACATTTGAATAAAACAATTACCCATTGCTTACAAATGTAACTGTTTTCAACAATGTCACATCCTAAATTATTTTCAATACTAGATGCAAAACCAGGATTCTATCATATAAAGACTGATGAAGAAAGCTCCAAATTGTGTACATAGGTTCATAGGTGTGTACTAGGCTTATGGTCCTGGAGCCTTTACAAGCCTAGCCCATAGAAGTGCCCTGGCATCATGTCACCTGACGTCAGTTCCCAGTGCCTCTATAAAGTAGAGCCACTGGAGTGACCGCCCGGGGTGAACTTTCTATTACTCATCCACTCATCAAGATTTCTCTTGAAGAGGGACAGGAGGGTGCTCTCCTTGAAATGTATAGGAAGTCTATTTCAGAGCATGGGCAGTTTCTGGGTAAAGAACCTGCCCCTCCAGCATGTTCTGTTGATTGTGGTAATGAGGTTGAGGTTTCTGGAGCGTGTCATGCGGAGGGATTGGGGTTTCTTTAGATGTAGCATTTCTAACAGAGCTGGGTCAGACATGGCTTTGTAAGTCAAGTAAAGATTGCCTTTAAGTAGGCAATATGAGACAAAAAATAGCTGGAGTCTTTTGCGTCTGTCCATGTAGGACATGTGTTTAATGCCTAGGATCCCCTTCGGGAGGTACTTCTGTGACCTCTCCAGCTGTTGCAGGTGTCAAGTAAGGTACATGCCAAATGGGTCATTATACTCGATGATTGGTCTAATGAGGGAAGAGTAGCGAGAGATGATGACCTCTTTCTTCCTGGATTCAAAACCCTTGGTAATGAGATGTGCCACATAGAAGGACTTTCTGACCACAGTGGCAATGTGGTGGTCAAAGGAGAGGTTGCTGTCAATCTGTGTCAGCAGATCTCTTATAATGCCTTCTGTGTTCAGTGGGCTCCCATTGATGTGGTAATTAGTGGGAACTGAGTTTTTCCAAAGGGGATGACAGCACATTTTTTGGCGTTAAGCCATAAGGATGCTACATGTTCCTTAAACTTTTGCTACCTTAGAGAGAGTTGAATAAGCTGTTGCATTGCTAATTAAGGGGTTGAAAGATATTATAATTGTAACAGATAATCTGTTAGTAAGTAGTGATACAAGAAGATCAAGAACATGGCTTAATCAGCTACTAAACAGATCAGGACAGCATGATATTAAGTTAAAGAAGAGTGAAAAATCTAAAATATGTTAGTCTAATGGTACAGAAACTGAAGCTTGATATAGAAAATACCAGAAAAAAATCTTCATTTGCCAAAGCCAGAATATAAGCATGCATTATGGAACCTTTCAGGATTTATGCTATAAATTCCAACATTTACACATAATGTTCCTAAAACAGAGTTGTTAGACCAAGATGTAGTCTGAGCTTGGACCCATGGACAACAAACATGCTTTAAGATGCTCAGAAATTTAGCTGCAGAGGCACCAATGCTAATACACTGTGATGTGAGTAATTTGTTTGTATTGTATGTAGATGCTGTTCAGAATGATATAGGATTTATAATTTTACAAGATAAAAAAATCAGTTGCCCATTTGTCATGAGTAATTACAGACGCACAACAGACATATGCACAGAAGGAAAAGAAACTGAAAACCAATAGCATATGTATACGATCATTTACTTGAATTTATCTTTGATAAAGAAATATACATGCATTAATTTGTTTAAGTATGGTAGTAGGCTGATCACACTGGACTCATTTCAGTCCAAGCTCAGATAAAAACACATTATATAATACATAATACTGCGGTGGTGGTGCTGCGGTAGCGTTGTCGCCTCACAGTAAGACGTTGTCCTGTTCGATTCTCAGCTAGAGCGTCTTCTGTGTGGAGACATGCATGAATGGGTGTACCTTCGTTGAAGGTTGTGCATCAGAGCTGGCAACTCGGCACGTAAAAATCTACTGCCAATCATTAGCAGACCGGAGTTCCGCTGTGGTGACCCCTAACTGGGAAAAGCCGAAAGACACGACATATAACAATATATAATTCAATTAAAGCAGTTGTAGCAGTTTTTATATGTGTAGGATACAAAGAAATATACTTAAAGCATTTACATTAATGGCAATGTGTGCACCAAAGAGAACACTAAACTTTTACTGCATTATTTACAATAGTGAAAAATTTAATCATTTAGTAGACTTATTTTGTTTTGTTAAATATGATTGTATAGAATGCAAGGATAAACACTTATGTCATGATTATCTATTGCTAGAGAGGCTGGCATGGCTGAGGGGTGAGAAGTAAAATTTGAAACATTGTCTAATAAAATGGGTTATATCAAGATGTGTGATCAGTTGTAAAAACAGCCTAAAATTATGTGCAAGCAGACAGGATAGAAGTCATAGGGTGTTTGATAATCAGGGGTAATATGAAGTGAGAAAGGGGGAGTAGAATGTGGAATGTGTTTTAAGTTTTAATGGGGTGAGTGAATTGAATTGGATTATAGAAGGGTAGGGAAAGTAGGCAGATTTTTCTTTGATTTCGGCTGTTAATTTTATATCTTTGATAAAGAAATATACATGTATTAATTTGTTTAAGTATGGTAGTAGGCTGATCACACTGGACTCATTCCTGATAATTGTAATCAGGCTGTCTAAGATTTGGACCAAGAATGGTGAATGCAGGGTTCGAGGTTGCTAAAGATTAGTTAGCTCTTTGAAGAACAGTGGTATCACTGGCTTGAAACCTGAGATAGTAATGAGAAATGTTATTATTTGCCTTATATATGTGGATTATTATTCATGTTATTATTTGCCTTATATATGTGGATTATTATTCCATATACACTAAAATAAACTAACTGATACATCAGATGCAGGTGTGATTAGTTCATTAATGTGTATTTATGAGATAAGAAATAGTTAATGTTGTCATATCTGACAATGGTTCATTACATAAAAGTCATGAAGTCAGACAATTTGTGCATGGATGAGACCTATATTATACTTAGTCTAATGACCAAGTGGTGGTAAGTATTAAAATAGTGAATAATCTCCAAGAAAGAGCTGTAACAAGATATACAATGACTATCATTTCATAGTTTTGGAAAATACGAATACTCACTTGTAGGGATTTGGCTTCTCACCAACTAATTTGTTAACAGACAGAAGGTTGAAAAGATAACTACCTACTTCAGCAACAGAAGATATATGATTTCTATAGAAATATTAATATTCTGAACTATTTTCCACTTTACATTCCTAATATCAAAGTTATAATTCCACATAATTACTAAAATATTTACAAGATGTCCTTCCATATCACTGTTTCAGTATTCTTTACTAAACGGTTTCCCTGCCAAGGGTAGTCCAACATCCGGCAAGTATACCAAAGCCTAAGGATATTACAGACACCATACATCATGCGCATGCTCCATGCTCAAGGCATAGGGCATAAAGGTGTCGTACGTACATACATACCTCTGAATTTCTTTGCCATCATTCCGAATGCCATCATTGATTCTCTATCTGAACACTCCTTTTTCTATGCTGGTTACAGAGCTACATTTCAAATAAGTGCTCTCTTGGGGTTTCTTCTTATCTTTTTTCTTTTTACTTCTGTGAGTTTACATGTAATCCACAAAGGAAAAATGTCAGTGCAGAGGCAGATTCCATATAAGAATCTTCACTAGCAGTGTCTCTTCTGTTTGGGTGCTTCTCATGACCATACACAGTGTTCTATCTGACAAATGCTTGGCCTTAAGACACTACATAGTTGTCTCTCCTCCTTGACCATTTACCTGGAGAACCAATGTCTTAAATTGTTGTAGCAAGGTGCTATGGTGGAATCTTCCCATCTCAAAGGTCAGCCACCTGCCAAGAAAAATGCCAGGAAACTCAGTTCTGATTTGTCTGCTGTCCCGTCTCCCCAGGACGTTTCTTCAGAGGCTGGTGAAAGCCCAGAGGATCACCCAGTTATTACACTGGATTCCTCTGCCATGACCCTGTTAGAGGATGGCATGGATACAACTTTTTGGATGTCCTCAACAGACTCTGCAAACATCCACTCCAGATGTTGAGGGGGGAACTTATGCTGATTATTTCAGAGGATCAAGAGGGAACACTGCAGATACTTGTTTGGTAGGAGATTCCTATTACATTGGTTGAGTGTAGGCAAGGGTCTGAACCTCTTAAAGTGTTCAAGGCAGATATCCCTCTAAAGAAAAAGCCAAAAACCAAGCATGTTTCCCTTGCTCCTAAAGATCCTCGCCATGAATGGCAGGATTTTACTCAGGGGTTATTTAATGCACTGATGGCTTTAAAGCCTCCCCAAGGAGTTTCTGTGCCTGCTTTCCCTTGCTCATTAACCACACTCAAGAGGCTCAGGGAGAATGACTTCTCTGAAGAGGAATTGCAATCTGGTGAAGAGTCTTTGGCATATTTTTCTCAGATCCCTTCTCCTTTGGATTATGGCTCTAAGGAGGAATTATCCCAGACTCTCCCTTTGAAGAACTCTCCTTTGGGGATATTATTTCTCGTATGATGGAATATTTTAAATGGGACTGTTCTCAGGCTTCTGGCATTCAAAAGAGGAATTATGACCTACTCCAGATGGAGTCCCATAAGCCCTCTGCTGTACCTCCAATCCTGCTGCCCTTCTGGATACCCTTTTAGCAGCCTCTGTGATCCCGGAGTCTCAATCTCCATCCCGTAAGAAACCTGACAAATTTTACAAGGTGCCTGATGAATTTAAATTCCTCTACAAATGTTGTTCTGCTGACCCTTCTGTAGTGTCTGTCTCTTCTGACAAACCCTCTAAACTTTTGCCTTCTACTAAATTACATCCTTCAGACAAAGACAGCAGAGCTGTGGAACAGCTGGGCAAGAAGGTATACACCACTGCCACCTTGGCCTTTCAAGTTATTAATTACCAGACCCATACAACCAGGTATGGTATAGCCCTTCTTTCTCTGGCTTCTTAGTTCATAGTTCATAGGTTAGTACTAGGCTAAGTACCCTTGCGAGTCATTGTAAGCCTAGCCAATTAGCCCTTGTGAGCCTCAAACCCTGCACCTTGTGTTTGTAAGGCAAACACCTTAACCATTAGGCCGTCCTCCCAACCCCTAGGCTATCTTAGACCTTCCTGATTCTGAAGGGAAGGCCTCAGCCTTCTCTTTACTGGGCTCTACTTCTCAAGTAGGCCTCCACTCTATTAAATGTAGTTATGATGCAGCTGATGCTTTTTGTTGTGTTTTGAGATGTTACTCTTGGCTTTGTCTCCAGCCTTTGCCTGATGACATTAAGGCTAAACTGTTGGATGCTTCTCTTGATAATAAGAACCTGTTTGGTTCTGTGGCTGATGAACTTTTCAAGTCTCTTCAAGATAAAAGTAAGGCCTTGCAGGAAATGAAGCATATTTTTGTGTTTCCTATTCCCAAGTTCCAGAGGAATTATCCTCTTTATATTATGTACTTTATATTCCTTTCTGCTTACCTAATATATGTACAGCCTATTATTATTCTGTATAAGATTTTGCTGTATTCTACTTGTATAAAATCTGTATTAAGTACTTAGTGTATATTTGTATGTACCAGAGCTTTTCTCCCCGGGCCTCTGCTGAAAAAGGGCTTTGGCTCAGTCAGACATTCCCGGTCAACAAATGTAAAATAAAATAAATACATAAATGAATAAAATTATCCATTTAAATCTGCCTTTGTTGGCAGACAGCCTCACCCTCCTCCCAAAGGTTAGAAGGGTCCTAAATTGGTTCCTCCTGCTAAGTGTACTCAGACTCTCAGAACCCTCCTTTTCAAGACAAGCCAGGTTCTATCTGACTGTTTGCTTCCCCTTTTCTTGACTAAGGTTCCCTTATCCCATCATCTTTCCCTGTCCCTTTGCAATTAGTTAACTCATTCACTCCAATGGAGCTCAGGAAGTTTGTACTGTAACTTCCATTGGGTGGAGCCTAAGCATTTTGACCGAATCAAAATATGTCCTCAAATTTCAAACAAATGTTATCAAAGGGGTTATGAAAGTAATATAAATGGCAAACCCTTCAGCACAAACTATTTTTACAGTGGTAGTATTCTTTAGGTTGTAGGTCTTAAACTGAATGTTATAACTTACAGTAAGCACAGCTATTATGTTTGTAATATTTTGTAAACAACTTACAATATCTCAGCAACCACTCACGTTACACACATACTGATAGCAACATTTTCTTCATCTAGCTGTGGGCTTTCATATGTGGCTAAGGAGTTCTGTCTGTGCTACTTGGTTATTGAGATATTTAGAAAAATGTGAAAATGATACCTATATAAATTAATATAATAAAAACAACAGTTAACATCTCTTTTCCTGCACTAGACAGAGGTCAAATATTAATGCAGTTGAGTTCACCACTATGTAAGCCTTTAGATGAAATCTTTTAAAATCTTGTGTAAAGCATGGTTTTGGAACTATTGATGCAAATATGAAAAAGCAAAATTTGATGACTACAGACATCAGTAGGAGTTAACTGCAGATGCACCTGGAGGTGTCACTCGGACTCTTGGGTTCTGTTCATCATCCAGCAGGGATACTTCATGGTATAGAAATCCCTTCCTCCTTTTCTGGGCATCCCTCAACCTCCTCAGGAACAGCTTCTTTTCTGCCCAGAACTACTTCAGGGTCTTGTGGCACAGTGTACTATTCAAGCTGTGCCTACTTCCTAGGAGGGGAAAGGTTTTATTCCAGAATGTTTCTGGTTGGCAGAAAGGAAGGCACCCGGAGACCCAATCTGGATCTTTCTCAACTCAACACCTTTCTGAAGGTTCCTTCCTTTTGGATACTATCCCTTCAGACCCTGTTTCCTCTTGTTCTTCCCCAGCTTTTGCTGGTCTTCCTGGATCTCAAGGATGCTTATCTTCACATCCCAATTCATCCCCTTTTCAGGAAGTTTTTGCGTTTTTCTGTTTCTACCTTGTATTTTCATTTCTGTGTTTTGCCCTTTGGCCTTTCTGTTGATCATAACTGTGATTGCTTTTTGCATGATGCAAGGGGTTCACATTTTTCCTTTTCTGGATGACCTGCTCATTCAGGCTTCTTCCCCCAAGATCTTGCTTCAGCACCTCCACTATACTGTTTTCTCTTGCAAAGCCTGGGGTTTACACTAAACTTCCTGAAATCAGTCTTGGTTCCTTCTCAGGCAGCTACAGCCTCCTTACAGCATTGTACATGGGAAACTCTTCTTCTTTTGGCCCTGAGCTCCAGGACCTTATATTAGGTTTTCATAGAGGTAGAGAGTCCCTTTGTACTAAGCCTTCTTTTTTGTCCAAGGTGGTTAATGAATTGCCTCTTAATCAGTCTATTAATTTGCCCTCCTTTTTTCTTTCCTGAGTCTGCTAATGAGAAGGTTCTTCACACCTTGGATTTGCATAGGCACCTCAGATATTATTTAGACAAGACTAAGGCTATTAGCAAGTCTGAATAGTTTTTCTTTCCTTTCATCCCACATCTCTAGGTTAGGCTCTTTCTAAGCAAACCATTTTTGTCATGAATCTTGAAGGCCATTTGTTTTTATACCCTTTCATGGGAAGAGCCTTTCTGCCTCTATAAAGGCCCATTTTACCAGGACAGTGGTTTCTTCTGGTGTTGTTTTCAAGGGATAGGATACCAATTCCATCCTTGAGGCTGCTACTTGGACCTCTGTCCATACCTTTACTAAGCATTACACATTGGACATTGTTTCCAGAGCAAGAGCTGACTTTGCCAGAGCTATTGTGCAATGGTTTCTTGAGGGCTCTTCTGGGCCTTTCCCCTTCCAAGTTTCTTTTTGAGCTGTTGTACTCTCCCTTTAGTAAAGAAAACTTCACCAGTGATATGGAAGGACATAGCAGAGTTGTGTAAAATCTTACCATAACAGTAGATGCACTTCTCTTCACTGTTACAGTATTCACTCCCTGCCTCCTCCCCTTCTGCTCTGGTCTTTTCCTTCTTTCTTTCTGGCCTGGAATGCACCTGTTCCTCCTAATTCCTAGGACTATTGCTCCTCTTGAGGCTATTCACTTCTGAGATATGTACCTCCAAGCATCACCTTTATGCCCTATGCCTTGAGGTGAGTGGGGAGCAGATGTGTGATATATGACATATGTTGGGCTATCCCTGTCAGAGAATCCCTTTAGTAAAAAAATGCTGTAACAGTGAAGAGAAAGACACTTACTGTTATGTTAAGATTTTACACAACTCTACCTTTCCATTTAGTTACAACAAACTGTCATATTTCTTTCACTTGTTCTCTTCATAATTAGCATGGACATAAAATATTATTAACCTAATCTTTTTATTTTTTAGCCTAACATCTAACAGAATTCCCCTTTATTGCCTTATCAACATTTACCTAAAATCACTACATTTTTATCCTTAAACAAATAGCAATAGCCAGACATTTATCAACTCCAGATGCTTACTCTTTTCTTTCACTCCTTAATATTTCAGAAATCATTTATAGTCTGATTGGAAATTTCTCTTCCATGATCTCACTCCACAATATCTCTTTGCCATCTACAAATGTCCTTTCAACAGTCATTCTTTGCAAGGTTTCAACACCCTGTTCATCATCAGGCAACTGAAAATAACATTCTGTCTACCCTAAAAAGTAAAACAAAACAAAAAAAACAGTTATGGAAATTCAGAAACCATGTTGGTGAAACACTGGTATGTCCTTATGGGGTCATTTGCATATACATATATTAGATATAAATATTCACTATAGAAGGTTTAAGGATTTACACAGTGAAGACACTGACTTGCAGTTTTTACTGAATACTTTGTCTGTGTGACCTTTTCACCCTTTGATTTGGATGATATTTGGGATATTTTGCAGGGTTCTTAACATTTATGGACATCAGGTTTGATTTTAAGCACTGTGCTTCAAAATTATGGCCATACTATCTACTTATTTTATACTGATGAGGTCAGGAAGAAAAACTTGGTATGTTTAGCTAGATGGGGTTGGCTTTATTGGCTTTATTAGCCTTAATATACAAAACACTGGTTTATCCTTAATAAGTCATTTGCATATATCACATGAGTCTCCATTACAGGAGATTTGAGATGGTACACAGTGAAGAATCTAGTTTGGCTGGATCTTTCTTGCACTTTTTACTGATTTCTCTCTCTCTAGCCCTTTCTCTCTCTGTTTTTCTACCTTCATTCTGCCCTGAGCTTCTACTACCTTGCATAACAGTAAAACATTTCTCACACTCAAAAAGCAAAAGGTCCCTGGCCAAATTTCCCTAGAACAGTATGAATACTGCCAGATATCTCCCCTAAAAATAAGGACCACAGGTTTAACAGAACTAACTAGGTCAACAATTTATGAGAAATTGATAAATAACATATGCTTGGTGAGGTGGGTTGTTTTTATACGTACTTCATGTATGACGCAGAGTACTATGTGGTATTGTCCCTTTGTGATCAGATCTCTTTAAATTGCTCAGGGCTTTTGCATGTAGCTCTAATGCATGCTGAAGATTATGAATAAGACCCCCAAGATACATACTGCGGTTTATCTTTATTAATATTCTGCAATGGTGACTGGAAGGAGGGATATTGTTCAGCATACTGATTTTGGAAAAGTATAAAGTTTAGCATGAACAGTCACAACAAACAAGAAGCTGGACATTAGTATCAGCAGTAATGCTGAGAATGGGAAGGTGTGTGAATCTACAGGTTCTTCCCAATGTTATAATGTACGTTTCCATGCTGCATTTTATACAGATGTTTTAATTGTCAACAAAATATTTGCAATTAGGTGAAGTTCTCTTCACAAAGAGTATTTCAAAACAAAATGGACAAAGGCTATTTGGCTGCTTTCGAATAATGTGTAGAAGAGAAGAAGCAGATTTAGTATACCTGTGTGTCACAATGGTAATCTGACCCTGGAAATAAAGTCCACATCCTCACATACGTCTGATGTACTTAATTATTAAATATACAGCACTGAACATTCATTTACACTGAATTACTTCAGTACAAGGTTTTATACACTTTTTCTTTGGTTTCAATGTTTTAAATGCTGGGAGATCTTTTGTAAACATGTCTCTATAATTGATTTATATCCAGAGGCTGGTAATCAAGGAATAATTAATGACAGCTGAAATGAAATTATAACATTATACATTCCCAAAGGATAACATTCAGCAAATGATGAATATTATCAGTGCATCATTAAGACATATTATTGTAAAGTGATATTCTGCTGGGAAATCTAATAACCATATTAATTATTTTTCCATATAAATCATAACTAAATTAAAAAGTATATTTAATCTTCAGAACAGATGTTATTGTAGAAGTGAATTGAAATTAATATTTAGAAAAAAACCCAAACATTTCTAAATAGTGAGGTATGCACCTTTTCTTTCTTTTTGACTTTCTAATAACCACCATATTTCTGTTTTTCTCTCACTGTATATTAAGCAAACTTGGAACGTTCATGAAAAATATTAGGTATGTAGCTTCGCTTGACATAAGCATTTTAACATGCGTGACTTATGACATTCTTGAAAAGCTGTCCAGTCTTAAGAAAAAAAATTCTATAATTTATAATAGTTGCATAAATGATGTCAGGAACTGCCTGTGTTTTGGAAAGGAGACAGGAAAAAACTGAACTGATGGTATACATAATTATGTTTATATATAATCTAAAATATGAAGTAGCAATTGTGTTTGAAAAAAAATATAATTTAAATTGTTTAGTAAATGGTGGATATTGAATGCATAAAGACCAAGATTAATGTGGCATAAATTTTTACCAATTTTGTAACATTTATAAAAACGGGAAACAGTATTGCAGTGATTTCACATTTCATCAGAATAGTCAGCTATGATGACAACAGAAAACCCATATCAGGTATAAACGTGTTTGAAACTTGTGGTTACTGTCTTAATAAGAAATAATATACATGAAAACAGTGCTGGAGATTTAAAGTGAAATGAAGAAAACTCTCTGTCTAAGAAAACACATAACAGCCCGCAGTGCTCATATGCCTTTTTGACTTTATTAATTTGGATGCAGCATTATAATGCTTTGTAATGCAGATAGTTATTTCATTATTAGCAATGTTCTGCTGAGTGGTGTTAAACAATATATGCCCTGTTGGGGAAGGAACTGTGAGCAGGACAAGTCTACATAATTCATATTTCTGGATATCATACTCTTACAAACTTCAAAAAGAGCACTAATATAATTATTCCCATTTATTTATTTATATTTTGTTGACGAGTTTGGCCCTACTAAGCTGAGCCCATTTTCAGATGGAACCCTGGTAAAAATATAAAAACTGTACGAATCGTACACAGTTACATTGTAGAAAGCAAAAAGTTCAGCAATATAGAAAGTTGTACAGAAAAAACGATAATGAACATAACTTTCTGTTGTAACCATATAAGATCTAAAAGAAAATAGGATGCCGAGTTGGGAATAATGGTAGACCTGGAAGAGTTGGGATGAGGAGTAGTAGGCAGCAGTAACGGTGATGTAGGAGGAGGTGAACAGTAGTACGAGTGATATGAGGGTCAGAGTACTTGGATATGTGGATGAAGAAGTGTATGAGCATATAATGCAATTAGGGATGTGAGAGGAGTGAGGTGGGAGGAAGGTAAATATGGGGATAAGAAGTGCAGAGTTGAGGAAGAGAAACTGTCTTAAATCACATGTATGGGAGAAATCCGTACCAAGCAGAAATGAATTCAAAGGTACAAAAAAAAAACTGGAAACTAAGCTGGGCTGGATAGACTAAGGGAACTGCAGATGCTGATTGGTTATGTTACTCCTTGGGCATGATACAAAAGTACTGAGATGTAAGCTATATAAGTTTTTGAAGGATATTAAGTTAATGATATCGGTGAGTTCCGAAGTTTAGATAAGAAATTGCTAGGACTTCTGACTAGTTATCCAAAATCATTACCAGTTAACAAAGTTACGACTCTGTGTTTCATTTAGGGAAACATTTACTCATAAACTTATGGAAAGTCAACGTTTTTATTTCAGATTAGCAAAATGCTTTCTGTAGGATTTTGGTTCATACGGCCCTGTACCTGTACATTTGTATTCCAAAAGGTGACTTCATATTGAAGCATATGTTTTATTTCTAATGCAAAAGTCATCTTTTATGGAAGAAATTAAGATGATGCTATTGTTTAAGATGTGCCCCCATACACTGTTCATAATGTTGTGTCTCAGAAGGCTATTAACAACCAGAATTAGGATACTGGGTTTAATTTACCACACATTTCATCACAACTTTATTAAGCTTCAACATTTCTATACTAAGTTTTAAAATATCTACAGACTTTATTACATAATAGCTTGCTCTTTTCCTTGCATGTCTATTTCCTCTGAAATTCATATTCAGCACAACTGCCCAGGATCTCATATCCTGAATTTATGTTCGACCACCATTCATTAGTGGTACTCCCTTTCACACCTCCCAAATTCGTACTCTGTACCTGTTGTCTATGGTTACCCTTCCTAAGTTTAGTTTCAATCATCATTTTCAGCATCACACTCCTGCAGGCTTCCCAAATTCATATTCCATACTTGCATGCCAGTTGCTGAAGGTCATCCTCTCTCACATCCAAAATTCATATTCAGTGTAATTTTCAGTGTCACACCTTCTTCTATCTACTAAAATTCCATTCAATACTCATATTCATGGCTTGTTGCCTAGGCTGTCCACCTTCTGAATTTGTGTTCAGTCATAGTTTCTTTAGTGCTCCCTCCCTTTTACCTTCCCAAATCATATTCAGTGTTTGTTGTTCAAGGTCATTTCCTCCTATCCTGAAAAATCATGTAGAGTGCTTGTTTTGTACCTCTCACTTTATTAATTTATGTTCATTGATCTTAGCCCAGTGTCAACCCTCCTCCCAATCCCTCTCATGTTATAAGCTAATTGATTAAGATTAGCTTCAACTCATATTCATTTTGGTACTTACTTCTCAGGTACACCCTCCACAACGTCTGAGTCCACATTCAGTGGTTATCCCAACATATAATGTTGCTGCCTAATAGCTCCAGGGTCTGGAATCTGCCCTTATCTTCATTTACTTTTGTGGGATTTTCATATTCCCCTCCATTGTTTTTAATAGATACAGAACTGAGCTTGTCTCTTTCAGACTCTTTTGAGACATGCCTATACAATAAGGGCAAAGGAAATTCAGTTTATGCGTGCATTAAGCTATCTGCTTATGTATATATGTATGTACGTGTGTATGCATATATGTCTTTATTTATGTATGTATTACTATATTTATTTATTTATGTATGTATGCATATATGTATGTATTTATTTATGTATGTATTCATGTATATATCAATCTATGTGCACATACAGTCAAATACGGTCAATCCGCATCAGGTTTATGTGAGGGAACTGGAGTACCTACAGAAAATACTGACAGCCATAAGAAAGACATGTACTTTTTGTAAAGCACGTGAGTGGGGGTTAGGCCTAAACACCAGAGCATGGGGTTCTGAGGCAGATCCCTTATCCATTGAGCCACGCTGCTGTTTTTGGTGGTCATGGTGGTTCTGGTGCTCTGATTTATATCATTCAGCCCTGCTCAGTTTCATGAAGCTGAAAATGGGAACTGTTTTCAAGAGATTTTTATAAAAATAAATAAAAAATTATCCCTACCCCCATCACAATGCATCTACTTGTGATATTAGGGACCAGAAATTGAGTAGCATTTCAAGTTCCAGAAATTTAGCAAGGAAAGGTGGAGTCATTAAATGTTTTTGGCCAGTGTACCTTCTTCAGTGGGAGGGTCAAGGATCCATTCTCATGACAGATATTGGGAAATTACTTCAGGAGACCCCTGCAGAAAAATCATTACAAGTACCCCATGTGGGATGCAGGCTTCCACAGAAGTCCGAGTTAACCCACTGTTGAAGCCATTCTGAGCTTACCTTGTGGGTGCAGGAATGGGATAGGGAGTTGAAATCCATATGAATTAAATGGCATTACAGCTCAGCTTTGCCTTCTCATACCCTTTGGGGATCTGACGGGAAGAAGGGGTATAAGCAGGGATATTGCAAAATTACTATAGTTTTTTTTTTTTGCTATATTCATAATTTTCATCAATTTTTACACAAAATCCACAATGCCTTATAGTTTATGAAATTACTTATCTCTGTACTGATTTGCTAATCAGAAGGGTGAACTATTTTTCTAATAACTTTGGAGATGTAAAAATAATTAATGCAACTTAAAACCAATAATTAACTTTTTTTAAATCTATTAGCACTTCAGCAAAAAGCCTTTGCAAAGTGACAAGAAGAAAGCATAGCTTACATGTCAAAGCTTTAATACCATTCTATCAAGTGCATTCACCTAAAACTAATGAAAATAAAAACCTGTGGTTAATTTTCCCATTAAGCCCTAGGGCTTCAGAGTGCCATATTTAAGAATGTATATATTCCTCATATACAAAATATTTTTAGCTTCATTATCATTTATGTCATCAAAATTTATTTGATTTTATAGAACTGCTTTCAAGAATCTAATGCCTGAATTACGTGTCATATTAAAATGCACCTTACAGTACTGTTTTTATAATTTGTATAAATGCATCTTTTATGTTCATACAGTCAAGCATCACAGATCTTCCTGTCTCAATCACATAAAAACCCACGTGGACATCTCAAGGCATGAATAATATTTTTTGAAGTGCAAGTGTGTCTAGCTATACTTTTAAAAGGGGTACTCTTCAGGTGTTTTTTTTTCAGAAGAACACATAGCATTGCTACATTTAGAACATATTACACACGAATATGCTCCCTGTGTTCTATTTGACACAATACGTGAGAAATCATTCTTACATGTAAGACCTACCACTTGAACGTATCTACTCAGTGAAATCAGAGCACTGACTACATTAGAAGAATTTAAAAAATCACTGTGTAAGCACTTTATGGAACCAATGCAATTGTTTCAGAGATTGCGGTCAACAATTCACTAGATTCAAGTGATATGTGACCCTTCTGTAACAAATCCTGAACCATTCAGTATTTAAATGGCTTTTGCATATCATGTACATATACTTCTTTTAATCTAGTTCAATTACACTGTAATTGTTTGTCTAGCTATTGTTTCCAATGTAATTGTTCATATTAATTATACGTCTCATGACCCGCGGTGGTGGTGCTGCAGTAGCGTTGTCGCCTCATAGTAAGACGCTGTCCGGTTCGATTGTCAGCTAGAGCATCTTCTGCGTGGAGATATGCGGGAATGGGCGTACCTTCGTTGAAGGTTGTGCATCAGGGCTGGTAACTCGGCATGTAAAAATCAACTACCAATCATTAGCGGACCGGAGTTCCGCTATGGCGACCCCTAACTGGGAAAAGCCGAAAGACACAAACGTAACTGTACAATGCTCAGCTGTCTAGTTTGCTATAATGGTTTAATATAATTTTATGTAATTGTATTGTTCACTGCAAATGCATGATATGAGTTTTTACTCAGTTTAAATCTATACTTTAACTTCCTTGTGAGCTTGGGTCATGGCTAAAAGGATCAGTTGACCAGCCCACCTAACTGGGCAAAAAGCAGAAAGCAAGCAAACAAACAAATAAATAAATACTGAGTCTCATTCATAACCACATAACTTTTACTTTTGCCAGATGGTTTGAATATCAAGTTAACATTATTGTTTGAATTCTTAAAAGTATCCCATTCCATCTGAGTAAGCTGTTGTTCAAATACATATCAGGGTGTTTGGTACTGTCACTGGTATGAAGACAACAACAGTGTTTTTATGAAAGTCCATAACCCCTCCCCATGGGAGGTGACATGGCCACCTACATCACCATAGTGACCACTTATGCACTTATAAACTGTTTATGATATACTCCCAGTACATAGCTATTAAGAGCTACTGTCTCCAGCTTGGGTTGCCATGCCCACAATGTCACTACATAAGTACTTGTTGGCTCTGTCCCTATCTCCCAGCAGACACTATGTCAAGGAGTAGCTGAAAAAAAGGTGAGTCTTACCCTTCCCTTCCACATTGGGTAGACCCCATCTTTCCAGCCTATGCTGCACAGTGCCTAAGCCAATAATCAAACTGAGGGCGACTAGGCTGTGGTTATGGCTTTATCCTTGTATATCACCAGTGAGGTAAGGATGAAAATAGTTTAAGAGAAATGGTAAGGAGAGCTCTGGTGAGTCAGTTTTCAACTGATTTGTTTTAATCATGGTTTAATTATTATTGGCTAGGCATTTATCTTATGTCTGCAGATGTAAAATAGACAATGAAAGCACTTTCCCTGACACAGATTGTTAAACAATAGGCATAACTATATGTGAAAAATCTCTGCCTCAGTGAGGCAGTAATATCCAAACTTTGTTTCATGTCTATAAAAACATTCTTTTCATTCATGATCCTGAAATGATATTAATATAGCAGAAGTTTGGAAGGCCTGGCTATTAAAAATATTCAATGCATTCAGAGAAGTCAGAGATAATGATTTCATGCATGTCTAAGTGACACATCTGTCTGCCCTCAAAGCTAAGAGAAGCACATTAAAATTCAGGGCAGGCTACTCATGTGTAAAGAATCATTTTCAAGTGCAAAGAAAATAGCACCATTGTAAAGCAGAGAAGGAGTGAAACAAAATTACCACAAAATGCATTCTTTGCATTTAGAGTGTTCTGGAAATAAAATGATACTGTTCAATGTACTTCTGTGGGACAACAGTTCTTTATTTGATTTATATTCATTTTCTAGCAAAACAGGCACTGGTAATCATTACATTTTCACAAGAATTTGTGTAAGATGGCATAACAGATAACTGCTTTATAAATTTCAATACTTTATATTGTTTTTTAAAGCTATGTTGGAGAACATTCCACTTTGTGTTTAACAAAAACTTGAAAGCATTTGCACATGATAACACATATACAGTTAAAACAAACAAGTCGCAACATATAATATAAAAATATAATGAAAACTGCACCAACTGAAAATTTCTTATCAGAGTTGCAGGTTGTGTTGACAGGGGCCAAAAATGCAATGTGGCAGATGAGAACAGAAAAGAAGCAGCCAAGGTGACAGATGATGACTGTGGCATAAGGTCAGCTTTATTCACTTAGGCATTGCACAAATCATCCACTGACTTCACCTCTGATGGGACTATTTCCATGCATATTATAATTATCCAGTTGTAACAGTGAACTGAGAGAGAGAGAGAGAGAGAGAGAGAGCACCAGCAAAAATACATGAGATTAATTCATTATTCATTCATCTATAACCCCCTTTCCCCATTTTGCACATGGGGTCTTGGTGTCACATCAACAGTGATCTCTAGGATTTCTAGAAACTCTCTGGCTACCTCTGATATCTCATCTTTCATACAAACATTTGTGAAGGACTGATAGTTTCATAGTTTCATAGTATAGTACTAGGCTATCTGCCCTGGGGCATTTGTAAGCCTAGCCATAGTGATGTGGCTTTTGCCACCCCATGAAATGGTACAAAAATTGTACAGAATAAATTTAGAATACTGTGCCTCTGTCTAGTAGTGACACAATGAAGGTCCCCTTATATAATAGAATTAGTTTACTGTGCCCCTGTCTAGCAGTGACACAGATGTGACCCCTGGGGTAAACTTACGATCTCCCATCCACTCATCAAGATTTCTCTTGAAAAGAGTCAGTGAGGGCTCTGCCTAATACGAACTGGGATCCTGTTCCAAAGCATGGGAAGCCTCTGGGTTATGAATCTATCCCTCCAGCATGTCCTATTCATACTTGTGCCGAGGTTTAAGTCTTTAGCTCTTGTGGTCCTGATGGATTTGGATTTTTTGAGGTGGAGCATATCCATCAGATCCTGATTGGACATGGCCTTGTACGTCAGGCA
The DNA here is from genome assembly GCF_019279795.1 of Protopterus annectens. Taxonomy (NCBI): domain Eukaryota; kingdom Metazoa; phylum Chordata; order Ceratodontiformes; family Protopteridae; genus Protopterus; species Protopterus annectens. The sequence continues at coordinate 636,043,942 of NC_056751.1, forward strand.
GAGATCACCTCTGAGCAGGTGGCATGCTACTGAACAGAGCTGAAGTTTCTTTAGTCTGGCAGAATAAGACATATGTTGCAGACCCTTGATCCTCTTGGTGAGGTACTTCTGTGGTCTCTCCAGCTGTTGCAAATGCCGGGTGAGGTACATACCAAATGGGGCATTGTACTCAATCATGGGTCTGATGAGGGAGGAATATAGGGGTACAATGACATCCTTGGATCTGGATGTGAATCCCTTCATGATGAGGTGTGCAAGGTAGAATGTTTTTCTAACCACTTTGGCAACATGGGTGTCAAATGAGAGGTCGCTGTCGACTTGGGTCCCTAGGTCTCTGATTACTTTTTCCATACTCAGTGGGTTGCTGTCTATGTGATAATTTGTGGGTACTTTGTTTTTCCCAAAGGGGATGACTATACATTTTTTTGGCAGTTAGTTTAAGGCCGTGACTCTGGCACCAGTTGTCCATTTCTGTGAGGCCTTTTTGTAGGATGTGTGTGTCTGCTGGTGTATCGACTATGGCGCCTAGTTTGCAGTCATCTGCGAACTTTGTCAGCCACAGCCCTCCCAAGTTTGCTTTAACATCTGAGAAATAAATGCCGAACAAGAGGGGTCCCAGGACAGATCCCTGTGGGACACCACTTGTGACTGGCTTTGAGTCTGACATTGCTCCAGCGATTTTAACTTTATGGGTTCTGTCCTTTAGCCAGTTTGCAACCCATCTAGTGACATAAGGGTTTACTTTTAAGCTGTTGAGCTTATCTATGATGCCTGAGTGGGGTATTGTGTTGAAGGCCTTAGCCAAGTCCAGGTATGCTGTATGGACTGCTTTGCCCTCATCAATGGCTCTAGTGACTGTTTCGAAAAAGTCAACCAGGTTTAAAAGGCAGGATCTGCCCTTTACAAAGCCGAACTGGGTGGGGTCAAGTGTCTGTAGGTCCCCTATGTCTCTGTTTATGAGTTCCATAATGATTCTTTCCATAGCTTTGCAGACCAGGCTGGTTAAGCTTATGGGGCGGTAGTTTCCAGGGTCTGTAGAGGCACCCCCTTGTGGAGTGGGACCACTGTTGCTGTACGCCAGTGTTCAGGTACATATCGCGAAGTAAGGCTAAGGTTAAATAGCATTTTTATGTGTGGGTTTAGCTCCTCTTGGAGTTCACGTAACATGCAACCCGGGATACCGTCAGGTCCCATTGATGCTGTGTTTTTTGCTTTGTTTAGGGCAGTTCTCACTTGGACATTTGAGATGACAGGGAGATTACATTCAGCTGGGATAAGTATTTCTTCTTTTGGGGGTGAAGGAGGGAGAAATTTGCACTGAACCTGTCAGCCAGAATGTTGGCAATATCTGTGGGTTCAGTGTATTTTATGTTGTTGTGAACCAACTCTGAGCATATCTGAGGGTTTCCACCCAGGTTTCTAACATAGCTGAAGAAGGCTTTGTGGTTATCTTTAGTGTCCTTAGCGATTTTTCTCTCAAAGTTGGCCTTGGATGTTTTATGAGAGAACGTAGTTTTCTGCTAATGTTGATCAGAGATGTCTTCCCTTCATGGGATTTTGCTCTGACGTGCAGTAGCTTCCTTCTTTTGTTATACAATTTGTTTATGGCTGAGGTCCACCACACAGGATGCTTACCTTTGGTGGAGAGGGACTTGGATTTGTTTGGGATTGCATGATCCATGCATTCTTGGAGATGTCCATAAAAAGCATTTGTGAAGGATTCGGCATTGTGGGATGTGGTATCCACTGGCACAGTGGGCTTAAAGGATACCATCTCAGTCTTAAGAAGAGTGAAGTCTGCTTTTGAGAAGTTTTTCATGGTGGTCTTTTGTGCTGGGGGTGGAGGTGGGATATGTACATCCACAGTGATTAGTTTGTGGTCAGATCTCACTAGTGAGGGGTATACTTCCGGTGTGGAGCATTTTGTCCCCATGTTTGTGATGATCAGGTCTAGTATATTATCTCCCCTAGTGGGAGAGGTGACTAGTTGTTCCAGTGCATTTGAATTTATGAATTCCAGGAACCTATGGGCTAGGGTATTAGGGCTAGAATAATGTACCCAGTCTATGTTTGGGTAGTTGAAGTCTCCTAGTATGATGGTATTTTGTGATACATTCATATCCTCCAATGTCTTCAGGAAGGCTGAGTGGAGTTCTTGAGATTGGGAGGGTGGTCTGTAACATGCTACCAGTTGTATAGCAGTTTTGCCTATGGTTAGTTGCACCTGTATGGTCTCTGATGCTTCATGTGTTGCTACTAACCTGGAGGTGTGGGTGTCCTTGATGAATATGGAAACTCCCCCTCCCTTTGTGGTTCGGCAAGGCATGATAGCATTTCTGGGGGTCTATATTAGAAACGCGAAAGCTGAGTTTCGCAAATACATTTTCATCGACACATAAATGTCGATGTAAGAAGAGAGCGAACAACGAAAATAGCGAAAGTGAGAAAGCTGAACGTAATACCGGAAGCAACAGTGCCATACAGGCAAGGTAAACATAAGTGAACAAACCTAAAGTAAAACACTTTTCTAAACGTTTTTGCAGGGGGGCAAGCCCCCCCTGCACCCCCTACCCCCTTACTTAAATATACTAACTCCGATACCACACTACAGTTGGGAAAAGGATTTATTTCCTCGTCCCCCACAATCACCCTGCTGGCCGAGGAAATACATTTGGCATTCTCACTTTTGCTATTTTCGTTGTTCGCTCTTTTCGTACATTGACATTTATGTGTCGATGAACATGTTTTAGAGAAATTCAGCTTTCTCGTTTCTAATATAGACCCCATTTCCAGAGGAAGTAACTCTGGAGGAAGCAACTCTGCAGGTATTGTCACCCAGTTTCATGACATCTACTGATTGGCATCAGATGGCTTTGTCAATGTGGACTGACAGGAAATTGGAAAATAGCAACATTCACACTAGAAAAGGGCTAGATCATATGAATCATATCAAAGAGAGTTCAAAGCTACTGAGTCTTTCAATCATCATGCCTTGCCAATTCCTGCCATAGACTTTACCTCACTTCTTTAGAAGTGTTTTGACAGTTATGACCAGGGTGAATTTATAAATACCCATCCAATTATCCATGTGCTGGTTGAAGTCTATCGTACTGCTTTATCTGTATGGGGAGTCTATTCCAGAGATGAAGGAAACAATAATAAACTCATCTTTCCACCTTATTTTACTGTTCTGAAGCAAGTTTAGATCTCTTCATCTTCTTCTAGCATTTGTGGGACTGTTTGATTTGTGAAGGTACAAGTGATCCTGGCAACTGGGTCAGCTCTGAACAGCCTATAAAACACAGAAAAGAGGGAGAGTACTTTTAGCATTTTCTGGTAGCTTAATGATTTTAACCCTAAGATCTGCTTTGTTGGGGCATTGTATTTTATGATTAGTCTGATCAGTACTGAATATGAGGGGACAATAACCTCTTTACATCTGGGTGATATTCCCTTGGTGATCAGCCGCACCAAGCAGAAGGATTTCCTGACAACTGCTGCTACATGGGGGTCAGAGAAGAGGGAATCATCAATCCAGATTCCCAGGTTTCTAACTACATTTTAATTTTGAAGTGGGTTATTGTCAATGCTATATGTTGAGGGGATGGCTTGTTTGCCAAATGTGGCAGTGTTATATTTTTTAACATTTAATTTAAGCACATTTTGAATACATCAGGCATTTACAAATGTAAATTCCTGCTGGAGGGCTTCAGTGTCAGAAGAGGATTTGATAATGGCTCCTAGTATGCAATCATCTGAAGATGTGTAAGCCTACATAGCTGCTATCAATTGTATGTTTTGGTGTAGGCTTACAAATCTGTACTCCTGCACCATATCACATTCAAGGGGTAAATGCCTTAAGAGTATATGGAGAATGTGCACTGCTGCCTAAGGTAATAGTCAGTACTTCTTACACCCAAATACATTTTACACTGTACAGCTACAGATCATAATTGCAATCAGTGGCTCTCAGACTTTTGTCCATGTCAGAATGTCCCCAATGTCTTTAGTGCAACTTCACAAAGTGTAATTGAAACTTGACAAAGATTATTTTAGATATGTATATTTTATACAAAATTACTAAATTATATTGACACACCACAATGTCGAGGGCAAGAATGTTGACCACAAAAGGTTGACAACAGAAATGCTGACAGTCAACTGCTCTTCTGCAAGTAAAATCCTCAACACATGCAACCAAAAAAGAAAAAATTATTTTTTTCAGGAGGGCAAGTCTCCCTGCATCCCCACTTCCTGCTAATTATATATACTAACTCTGAGATTGCATAGTCCCCCCAGAAAAGGGAATATGTCCCCACCCAGGGATTGTTGATCTTTTATACCTGTCAACCATTCTCATATATAGACCTTTTGTGGTTGATTAATTGGCCTTTGACATTGTGGTATGTCAACATAAAGCAGTGGAGCCATATATAGATAGATGGACACACACATACACACACACACACACACACACACACACACACACACACACACACACAAACACACATACACACACACACACACACATACACACACACACACACACACACACACACACACACACACACACACACACATATGCAATATTTTCCTAGAGATGTTACTGGTATCTCTTTAGTACTAACATCCCTTTCTTTTTCCTTATGGTAATGAATCAAGCCAAATAAACTTTATTTCTGCACCTTCATATACTTGAAGATTTACCAAGAGCTCGGTTCAGAAAGTGTACCTATGGGTATACATGAACTGCATTCCTTGCTTAACCATTTCTGTATCAGAGGCAGCTATACCATGGTACTCCAACATGAAGACATGTAACACCATGGTGAGATATTTCTGTGGCTATGCTAAATGCTAATGTGGCATTCTGTCAGTGAGGCATGTGGTAATTAGTCACATACTTTCCCCAGAACTGCTTGGGGACAGCCATTTAAACAGCTGAGCAATTCACAAAAATTACTTGGGTATCTAAATTTATATGGCCACGTCTGGCCATTTGTGTTAATGAACATGCCCTAAAGCTTGTTTCCATCCATTGCATTAGAAGTAACTGTCGGGGATCATAGTGGGAATGTAGTGTGTGTGTGTGTGTGTGTGTGTGTGTGTGTGTGTGTGTGTGTGTGTGTGTGTGTGTGTGTGTGTAAGTGAATGGCTGAGTGTGTATGTGAGTATGATTAGATGGTGAGCTGTATGTATGTGTATATGCATGCATGTGGGGATGCTGAGGGGAAATTATACTTCCACACTTCTCTAGACTAACATGCAAATCCTGAAATATTTGTAGGGGAACCACTAGACAGCAGGTAGAACTCTACAGATGTGGATCAACAGGACCATGAGACACAAGGGATTCATCTTTAAAAATGTGCCTCAACAGTGCTTAAATAAGACATGGGGTGGAGAAACTGTAGCCACTAGGGACAACTATTAACTATCTTGCTTTAAAATCTCTTAACAAAGACATGGGTGGGTGAAACACTAGACACTAGGGATAACTGTTATAGTGCCTTAAGGGCACTTAACAAAGACGTGGGTCAGGGGAGTCCACCAGACACCAGACATACTCTAAATAATTGCTAAAAATGATTCAAACTCTGCAACCTCCCACCACTCAAGAGGGTATTAGCCCTTTTCTCCACTTGTAGATTCTAAGGGTAGCATACTAAAACTTAAAAATAAGTAAATAAATAAAGTGCAAAGGTGGGGAAGGAGGGAGGCTTTGACTGCTGCACTTTTGACACAGGAAACAGCAGCATTTAACAGCTACACTAGCTGATAAATCAGTGCAGCAAAGTTTTTTTCATGATATAATGAAGATCTTTAAGGCTTGTAACAGTTGGTGAGTTACAAGGCAGAGAGACAGAGTATACATAATCATATCTCTCAACCTCATAGTGCAAGAAATCTAGACAAAGCCAAAAAAATGGGGGTGGTAAAGATACACTATCAGGAAGAATTGAAATTATTCCACTTGTAAACTTACAAAGTCACTAGAATAACAGCTTTCAGACTAGCATGCATTTATTCAAGGATACGAAGTGAGAATCTATGATGTTTGCGATTAAGGATTGACTGTAATCATCTGTAATTTATGATGGCAAGACCAAAGAAGGAACTGGGGACATTCTGACAACATGGGGAGAGGTATGGGGCATGTGGTGTGTGTGTTTGTGTGCGTGTGTGTATGTGTGTGTGCACGTGTGTGTTTTATTGTGTATATGTGAATGTGAGCGTGAATGAGTCAATGCCTGTGTCACTGCGATGCATGGGATGACAGTGTTAACCACCATATGAGAGCGCTGGTCAGCACTTGTAGTGGTTAATGGTGATTCAGAGACATGTAAATTAGCTGACAATGAAGTCTTTCCTCACTGTCGGTCTGAATCACAAATTCCTGCATTGTGTAAACATTTCCTTTTTACTGCAGATCTTACTGCAGGCCGTGGGGCTGTTTTTGAATTCTCAAACATCTCTGTGAAAACACTTGTTTTATTGAGTTCATTTAATACAGTTTACTAAGGGTTGGTTCCTGAGTCCTTTTTAGGTTGGAATTAAAAATAAATAAATCACAAGTCACAGCTATTAAAACTGAATAAAGAAATTCATTATTTAAGTAAATAAATATAATGCCCTATAAAATGTTTTCCTCAGAATATCTAATATATTTAATTAATTGGTGCCCTCTAATCCCACATTTAATTGATAGATGGTCAGAATTCCATAATGGCTTCTTGTTTTCCATTCAGAGATTCCTGGAATAGGCAATATTGCATCTTTAATTGTACTATTCCTAGTTGCCTTTTGCACATGCTAAGAATTTCAGATAATAAAACATTTTCTGCTTTATTTTCTGATGACATTGTAGTCCAGTTTACATTTGGTAAATTGAAGTCCACTCCCAGAATATATTCCCTGCACTTTATAGTCCTCTTTAATTCCTCTGTCCATTTCCTGTTTTGTTTATTGACATATTTGGTAGTATGTAAGTGCTTATAATATGAATCTTACTGACTTTACTTTGAAGAAACACTAAGATCATATCACGTTCATTGCTAGTTGTATGATAACTAACATATAAACCTTGCTCACATATATGGAAGCACCTCCACCTTTTCTTACTCTTCTGCAGTTATGAAAGTCATAATACCCAAGAACATTCAAAGATGAAGAAAACCAACACTGCAGTAATACATCTTTGAAACTTTTTTGATCTTGTGAAAAGTACTATTATCTTTTGTCCAAGTGCCTCAGACACTTTTTTTCACTCAGAACATTCTAGTACTCATAAATAATATTATGTTTTTCTATTAATTTTGTAATTAAAGTCAGTGACAAAAGTGACAGGATTACATTCCTGACAAGAATTAGACCAGTTATTTAGAAATCTCTTTCTAGTTAAGCAAGCCATATAAAGAATTTACAATGTTTTCCTGACACATTTCCTGAGTGGTCTAATTGATTATTACACTTGTTTTTCAGTATCCCAATAACTGGGCATAAGGAATGGAATTAAGGAATATTTTAAAGTGTACACTTTTCTGAGAGGATATAAAATGATTATGTAACCCAAGCTATAATGTCTTCTGGTTCAACCCTTAAACTAAAACTAATACAATTTATCATATATGAGCCACGCTTTAAAAATGAACCTTAAGCCAAATCCATTTGAATTCACCCTTCCAATAAAGTGAAGAATAAAGTCCTGTTGTTCAAGCCATATAAAAAAGATCATCAGTTACATTTATTTATTGCTGTTTGATAACTGATTTACTGAGCTGGTTTACTGACTCATTTAATCTATGAAACCACCTCAAAATAAAGTCCCTAAAACTTCACCTCTGAGTCTCTGATGCTTAACTCACAGAGTTCAGTCTTTTGGGATATTAATCCAATTAACATTTTAAAGTAAGTATTTTTTAATTGCTGTGCACACCCATTTGGGGGACAAGCACCTACCACACTTAACTGATAGATATCACCTCCAGATTTCACAGATACTGGTAAAAGGGAAAAGACTAAGCACCAATACATCAGTCCTGGTGCATATTCAGAAATTGTACCAACATTGATTTCTTATAGAAAACAGGAACTGGGAAGTTCAACGTCAGAAAGAAGAATATTACTACAAGAAACCTCAGCCACCTTACACAAGATGAGGCATAGGGAGGCCTTTCCTTAAAAGCTTTATTCAACTCCAAGTAATAAACTTATCTTCAAGCCAAGCTACTCTTTAGTTTGCATAAGAAGAGATAATATAAACCTCAAATTCTGTAACTTGCAAGTATACATAATAATAGTAATCTTTATGAAACTCAAAACACTTTCTCTTCAAAACAAATTCTAATAATCCTAAATCATGGTCCCAATTAATGGAAATGAAACAGCTTCAAAAGTAAAACCTGCATGCTTTGAGATCATATTAATGTATAATGGCCATATTATATTGTGCCCCAAAACCTACATTTGCAGTGAGACAACCAAGTGACACTTTAAATTTTATTTACAAACTATTTTGCATTTCTAATATAATTAGGCTTAATTGTTGCCATTATATATAGGAAAAACATTAGAAGCCTCACCAACCCTTTCTGTTAAAGAAAGAAACAAAAGTAGTCCATGCTGTTAGAAATATGGTGTAGCAGTTTTCCTTAACTAGAATTGTATTATTCTGAAGGTTACTTGAGGCTGAGGCCTGAGGGCCAGGTGTTTGGAATCCCTGACCAAGAGGATTGTTAAAGTGTCCATGTACTTCAGGAAATGCATAGAATAGTGAAACATTTGGATTTGGAACAAATAATTAAACTCATGGCTAGTTATATAAACATTCCCCAGATTTAATAAAATCTGTGCAGGCATACAGTAGAGCCTACACGGAAGTTACCATGGCCATATATGCAGTTCCTCCTTGGTAGTGCACCATGCATATTAATGATGGCGTGTTGCTTAGGGAGAGACGTGGAACATGGTTATTGAATTAGTATAGGGAGTATATGACTAACTGTGTCCGCAGATGGGTAACACACCTCCTGCACTGTCCATGTACATTATATCAATATATTTTATTTTATTTTATTTTTTTAGTTTGTGACGCATGGCATGGAGTGCAGCAATTGACACATGCCAGACATCTAAAAATAGAAACTGGATGCATTTAATTTGTGATGCAAAGGTCAAGTTTAAGCACAGCTTAGTGTGTTTGCGTGGCATGGTGCAGTGCTTAGCAGTGCTTAAAGTTAGCTCAGAGGTATATGTAAAGGTATAGCAGCATTCCACATATCCACACAGCCAAGTGGTTAGAGTTGCAGTCTTACGTGCAGTAGGTGCAGGTTTTGAATACATGGAAGGGAAATTAAGCATTTATTTTCTGAAGACAAATTAGTATGATTATTTTTCAATCCTGATCTGCTGCTCTCAGCTAAGCTCTGCTAAGACCTGCTGAGACCTGATAAGCACTGCTAAAACAGCCTCTGTTTATGCACTACTTGGCAGTGATTGGCATTGCTTGGCTGTGCTTAGCTGGTTTGCCACACTGCTAAGCACTGGTAAGCACTGCTAAGCATTTCCAATTTAAGCACTGCTCAGCTCAGCTGTGCTGGTTTGTGTGGTGCCAAGCAATGCGCTGCATTTTTAAAAATTACCCAGTGGGATGTGAGTGTGGGAAAACAGTTTATGTTAAGTGCAACAGGTGGGAATACAGCATAACCAGTTGGAGTTTGAACTGTGCAGGAACTATGGCAGCTGTTGGGGAGGTTGCACACTTCTGGGCACAGTGGTGAGGCATTCTGGGGTCCAGGGTCATGGTTGGACTTCTGGTGAAAAACCATGAAGACTGGCTGCTGCAGGGGCAGTTCCAGAGCTCAGAGTGGAAGGCAGAAGCCTGGGACTGGCTAGTCTGTGATCTCACCAGTGCTACAAGTATCCCCCACACAGATGAGCAGGACTGTCACCATTTTGACAACCTGAAGCATTGGAATGGGGATCTTCTGGATACCTGGGACAAGGAAGCTCTGGCTGGGAGTGCCCCACAAGTTTGTAAGTGCTGTTAGCATCATTTTACCAATTCCCAATCTGAATGTTTGATAGACAGGTATGCATAATAGTGTGCTTCTCTCTCTACAGCTGCAAGGACAGAGCTTGCAACCTACAGGAGCATGCTGGGTGCTTGGCCAGGTTGTACCGTGAGTGTGGTGAGTACAGATTAATTTGCAATCTATAGTCAAATAAGCAAGAAAGAGTATACCATTAACTGCCAATAGGTACATGCAATAAAGATTTGTGTATTGCAATGAATGTTGACGTAGACCTGTTCTGCAGTAAGTTACTACTACCAAGTATAGTGCAATAAACAAGGAAGACTAAAGCATTAACCCTGGTAATATCAATGAAATAAATTTCCACTCCAATAATTGTGGAATTACAGCTGTATTGCAACACCTGCATTGCATCAACTATTGTGCAATAAAGACTCGGAACTATACCAGTACCTGCATGGAGGTACCCCTAATAAAGCTGTGTTGTGCAGTATGTGTGTAATTAGGGCTGTTTTGCATGAAATCGATTATGACAACTGCTGTGAAATAAAAACACAAAAGAATAACACTACCTGCCTCAAGGTATAGCTAATAGAGTGTTATGCAATAACTATAGATTCAGAGCTGTATTACAAGAAATGCATTATGACACTTGTTATTCAATAACATCTGAAACAATAGCATTAACACCCAAGGTATATTGTGTATGAGTGTCTTGTGTTAACCATTGCATTTCAGCTATATGCATTCATGCTCCAAGGTATGGTGCTGCAGCCAAGTATGACAGTGTAATAGTTGTAGAGTGCAAATATACTATCTGCAACTGTATATGGGTGAGGTAGCCAACCGAATAATCTGATATGGTTTGTAGACTTCACAGATATTTCCAGCCACTAACAATATATTGTGTACACCTGCATTCTATGTAGTAATGTATAGTTTACCTAGTATCTCTGTCATGCATTACTCTCATGCATATGTGTTCAGCTGTCACTGCAGTCTACCATAAAACTGTAATACTATTATCAGGTCATATTTTGTTTCCAGGTGAGCTTTAGGCAAATATCAGTCAATCAGTAATCAGCAGTGGCTCAGTAGCTCAGTTTGTTAAATGTTCTGTCTGAAGTACATTTTGCCACACAAAGACCAGGGTTCGAATCCAGTGCCATGTACTAATAACTAATAGGGTCTATATCATATATTCGAAAATCCAAGATGTCGAACACCATATGTTCAAACTTGAAATTTTGAATATTGAAAACATCAGACGCTCAGAATAGCAATTTTTTTCCCAGGGAAAAATTTGCTGTTCTGAAAAACATACACACAACACAAGCACACCAAAATAAATAAACCACACACATACAGCTAACAAAACCCAACCCCACACAAAACCACACATACATTACTAACTATACTGTCAACATCCTGGCAGATCGGTTCAGTGCTAACTTTACACCCCTCTCACCCCCTAAAGGGCCCATATCTATACAGGAAAAATGCAGATTCCCTGTAATCACAACTACACAGGTAAAAGCTGCACTCTCTAAAGCCAAAAACACAGCATCCATGGGACCGGACAACATCCCAGGCTGCGTTTTACATGAACTTCAGAACAAACTGGCTCCCCACTTAAGCACCATGTTCAATAATAGCCTTGCATCAGGCTTTGTGCCCACTGAATGGCTCACAGCAACAGTTATCCCACTCCACAAAGGGGGAGCCACCACTGATCCCGGGAACTATCTATCTATTAGCCTAACGAGCCTGGTCTGCAAGGCCATGGAACGTATCATCATGGAACTCATAAACAAAGACATTGATAACCTCCAAACTCTGGATCCCACCCAGTTCGGATTTGTGAAAGGCAGATCATGCCCCCTGAACCTGATCGACTTATTTGAGGCAGTCATCAAAGCCGTGGATGAGGGTAAGGTGGTTCACACAGCTTATCTTGACCTCGCCAAGGCTTTCAACACCATCCCTCATTCCGGAATTATAGCTAAACTCTCTAAACTAGGTATAAATCTATACATCACAAGATGGGTTGGCAACTGGCTCACTGACAGAACCCACACTGTAAAAGTTGCAGACTCCATTTTTGACCTCAAAGCAGTGACAAGTGGAGTACCACAGGGTTCCATCCTGGGACCTCTCCTGTTTGGTATCTACGTCTCTGAAGTACAGGCTAATACAGAAGGCCTCTGGCTAATGAAGTTCGCAGATGACTGCAAACTAGGAGCCATAATGAAGTCCCCAAATGATGTGGAATCCTACAGAAGGGCCTCACTGAGACAGATGCCTGGTGTCAGAGCCATGGCCTCAAGCTCAGTGCCAAAAAGTGTAGTGTCATTCCCTTTGGTAAAAACTCTGTACCCATGAACTACCACATAGGCAGCAATCTACTTAACACCGAATGCGTGATAAGAGACCTTGGGACCCAGGTGGACAATAGTCTCTCCTTTGATAGTCACATCGCCACAGTAGTCAGGAAGTCCTTCTACATGGCACACCTCATCATAAAAGGGTTCTCATCCAGGAAAAAAGAGGTCATTGTTTCCCTCTACTCATTAATCATTAGACCCATTATAGACTACAACACCCCTTTTGGAATGTACCTCACAAGACATCTGCAGCAGCTGAAAAGGCCACAGAAATACCTCACAAAGAGGATTACTGGCCTCAAACAAATGCCCTACACTGACCGCCTCAAAAAACTCCATCTTTACTCTGTAGCATATCGCCTACTCCGATGTGATCTCTGCCTAACATATAAAGCTATGTCAAACCCAGAGCTGTTGGACATGCTACACCTAAAGAAATCCCAATCCCTCCGAGCTACATGCTCTAGGGACCTAAACCTTGTCACCACAATAAACAGGACATGCTGGAGGGATAGATTCCTGTCCCAGAGACTTCCTATACTCTGGAACAAGCTACCCATCTATGTCAAGCAAAGTTCTTCATTAGCACTCTTCAAGAAAAATCTTGATGAGTGGATGGGAAATAGGAAATACACCCCAGGGATCACTTCTGTGTCTCTGCTGGACAGTGGCACAGGAAAATAACTTTCTTGGGTGGTGTAAGCTATGGAACCTTGCTGGCTAGGCTTACGCAGGCCTTTGGGCCGATAGCCTAGTACCTGCCTATGAACCTATGAACCTATACACTTACCTTAACCTGCACCCTAACCCTAAGGTCCGTAACTATTGCACACATACCCTACGAAACTATCCATCAAAAAAAGGAATAAATACACACACATACAGTTAACAAAACACAACCCTACACTACACCATACATACATTACTAGATATCCACTTACCTTCACCCGCACCCTAACCCTAAGGTCCGTAACTCTCACACCACAGTGGAGGAAATAGTGAAGCCACGGAACAGCCCACAAAATCTTTCCCTAGGTAAGATTTTGATGTTCTGGGGCTTCGCTATTTTCAACATTCAATGGTTTGGGTTCGATGTTTTGACATTCGGTATTTTCTGTGTTCGGAATTTTGATATAGACCCGTACTAATAAATATTACTGAATCAGTTATGTATTGATGACAGATGTGCTCTCTGCAGGAAATACAGATAAATGAGTGAAGTAGACCTTGCTATGAGTAAATAATTTGTGTGTTCAGATATAACAGACTGTTAACATCATTGACCAGGAATGTGATAAGACTTCATAAATTAATAAAATGCGTAATCTTAATATGGCTGTATGCCTGGAGTGTCTGTGAAAGTTTGCTGAAGTTTTATCCCCATACCGGTTTATGCTCTGTACTGTACATTATACATGTTTCTCAAGTGTCACGCTGTCACGGACTGTAATTACTGTTGCATAATCCCTCTGTCACAGATGTATCATTGACATGATTATGTCAATAGCACAGTCACACTACATCAGTCCACAGTACACCTTGGTAGTTATATAGGTCCACCTGATGTGTAAGTGTTCTCTGTAGTTGTGTACATGCAAGGGCCCATACTGTCCCACACGGATAGTTTGAGAAGTATGTACGTGCTACAGCAGTTATAGGAACTGTTATACATAAAGGAAGGACAGACCTGTAGAGTATATAACAGTAATGTTGTAAACTATATACCCTATACCAATATTAATGGACTGTATTTCTCTCTCTCTCCCCACCCCCTATCTTCATCTAAATTTATTATTGTTATTCATTGATTATGGTTTACTATTAGCATATGTTGTTCTCTAAACTTTATTTTGGGGCATGTGTTTTATTATTGTATTGTATTAAAATGGCTGCATATTAACATATCGTGTTTAATAACCTTTTTTGTTGGCCTTATGTCGTAACTTTTACTGGCATGTTGTTAATATACTGACTGTTATGTTATTTATTGTTGTGTTCCATATAAAATCCATTGATATGTTAATGGGTTATTTTCAATGTTCTTGCATGCTGTTATAACTAACAAAATGTTTTATTCATAACTAACCTATGCACATTGCTATACCTGTAACACCACAGCATGACAGTATAGGCTGGTTTCTGCTGATCCGTCTACACTACCTCAGCCAGCACGGGACTGGGTACCAGCACGTCTGGGATCCAGGCCAGTGGTGCTCCCTGGCCCTAAACCACCCTTGGGTGGAACTGCTTCAGGGGAATGAGGCCTGTCTCCCCAGTAGCAGTGCAGAAGGGGCTGTAGTCACCTAAGATCAACTACCAGCCATGGTGCACAGGATTGTGAATAGGAGCTATGAACAACACATGCACCGGATTATGGTCAGACTTGACAACCTGATGGGGCCTGGTGGCCCTGGCACCTAGCCTCCAGCACAGCCACCTTTGGGGCAGTGAAGGGGCAGTGTTTACTGCCTATGGGTGGGTAGCAAAGTCATGCTGCTGCCATCTGGGGGTGCATGCATCTCTGATTCCACAACACCCTCCCTGTCCAAGGTTTTTACCCTCTATTGTGTCATACACTGCCCCTGTATGCTGTCTTGTCTGTCTTCTCAGTCTGCAAATGCAAACTCTCCTATCCAACTTACCTCCCCATACATACCTACATCTTTACTCCAATATTCCACTCTCTTCTTAAAAACAAAATGGGCACCTGTCCGATATAAAAATATTGCCCCATACATAGTTGTCCATTTCATACATGTGTCCACTGGACACAACTAAGTATGTCCAATTGACTTGACAATACATTTATGTTGTCCTCACCTCTCCCTCTGGAGTTTGAGGGTCCAAATCCCTAATAAGAAATGGAAAGCTATGGTCCTTTCCTACAGCCACCCTGCACTTCCTACTTGCCTTTCAGTATGCTTTTCCCCCTTCCCCCATTTCACCAGTATCCTATCACACCCTTTTTCTTTTCTTTTTAAATTTCTAGTGTGGGTTTAAACAGAGCTAAGTGGTCACCGCGATGCAGCTCACTGCGCAAACTCACTCAAAACCACTTAAAAGTGCTTTAATGTGCCTTAATGATCTTACGTGTTTCTCACAGTGTTAAGCACATCTGCAAAATAATCACACCTCAAACCCGGGCCCCTGTTAACTACAGCATAATGTATTAGTCCACTAGGCCACTCAGCTCTTAATTAACACAGGTGTTTCCAGAAAAATATACTGATTGCCACTGTCAGACTGCAAGTATATCAGCTGGGAAAAATGGGAGTGTCCCTGGGACTCTGATGCAAAAACTAGCAGGTAAATGTACCCTTTTATCAGCAACATCTTTAAACACACCTGCTAAGGCAGCAGTGGCAAAGTACATGTGTACAACTGTGACCCTGCTGCAGAACAACTGTCTTTGACAGCCATGCACTAATAATGAATGCAGACATGTGTCATAGACTGTATGTATGCACGTATATCTTGCAAATACACCTGCTGCAGCACTGACTCAGTAGCTCAGTCTGTTAAATGCCTTGCATGCAATACATTTTGCCACCCAGAGTCCTAGATTTGAATCCAGTGTATTGCACTTTAATTATATTGTTGTAAACACAGCAAGTAATGACTAAGTCATGCAATTTTATCTCACACAGGTTGTTGCTACTGAATTAACTGCTGCCAATGTTTGCAAGTCAAAGGCCTGTAGGTAGGGTCATACTGCACATATTTGTATAGTCTAACTATATGTTGCCTACTACTCTGTGATTGGCACTGTTACATAACAGATGTACTCTAAGCACATGCCTCGACTGGACTGTAAAGGGTACCTTTACCCTAGTTCTGCTGTAATGACAGAGCTGACACTGCTGCCTCAGTTACACATATAGCTTGCTGTCCTCCAAAGTGTTCACACTCCCCCATGTGTCCTGGGCTGTAGCAGTAGCTGCAGCCTGGAACATACACAGTTGTATGTTAAGCTACCTGCTACAGACCTACTATACCTCACAACCACCTAGAACAAGGGATCCAGACAAAACCATAAATAAAGGGTGGGGGGGGGGCAAAGGACCATTGACAGGAACATGTTTCACAGTTTGCCCCTGCAAAGATAATGAGCTGATAGAATAGCAGCTACTGCAGCAGCATGCATATTCTGATGGGTATGATGTCTGACACTCATGTCTCTCTCTCCTTACTGACCAGAACCCACAATGCTTACCACTGAACTGCCAGATAATCACAATGTCATGGGACAATAGCCAAACATATCATGCAAAATGGTGGACATAATTCATACATCTCAACAGTGGACAGTATTTATACCTACCCTTTGTGATGCTGTAGTCACCACACCTCACTAATGGCCTTGTCATTAGCTAATGAAAATGCAACCCAGCTGTGTTGGATGCAATTAGCAAGTCTGAACCACAGATTGGTGCACAGGCAATCACCTGTTAATAAGCATTCCCTACAAAAGGCAATCAACTGCTTAAGAGGAACAGGTCTGTATTTTGCTTTACTCAGACAGACAATGGGTTTGCAAGCTCTTTCCATATGTTCTGGTCAAAATAGGATTACTTCACTCTACCAGGTATGTAATACATGTCCCCATATAATGGGATGCAGATGGGAGGATGGAAGTATGGGGAATAGGGATTACAACAGTAGGCCTGTAGTACATCTATAGTATTGACATGTTGGTGATACTCTGCTACCCAACAGGCCTCTCAACTGTCCTTGCTGTAAATAAAATCACAGCTGTGCCCTTGTTACTCCCTCCTACAATGGTCGGCTGTTGTAGGAAAGCTAGTGGATTATGAGTTAGACATATTGACAGTAAGTAAGGGTGTACACAGCTATAATATCAAAGGATGTATTGTAATTCACCTCCTGTCAGTCTGTCAATGTCACATAGAAATAGTTCTAATGTTGTAAATGTATCCCTGACTGTCCCTGATGTACTCTGGCTAGGTCAGTGTTTTGTTGACATTCGTACCTCATTGCATGAGAGCTATGGCTAACATACCTGTCAACCCCTTACAGCAGCAATTCAGGTCATAGCCATAATTAGTGGAAGGACACAGGCTCAAACTCAGTGACAGGGTATACATATTGGCCATACAAAGTAAAAGTATGAATAGACTAACAGATATTACTGTAGCATAAGTGTTTTCTGAAAGGTCTGGTGTGTGACAGCCAGATTTTCTATAGTCTGACAATAGCCATCAATGATTAGCCAACCATTTGTCAGACATCCACATGTGTGTGCCAAAAGGGCCACATCTGTGAGGCACATGTTTACATTCCAGACACATCTGTGTAGTGGAGAGAAGATATACTACAACAGGTTTGCTTTGCTGTCTGTCTTTGTCGCACACTGGTGTTGCTGGATTGTCCTAATATAGTTGTAATAGCAGACAGCTATTTGTCTGACAGTGGCTGTATGACATAGTAGTGGGACTTTGCCTGTAGGAGACACACCACAGTAGACTGCAGTGATGGATGTAGAGACATACAGCAGACTCTGTCATGGTACACAAGGACATAACTGGTATTGCTACTATCTTGATGATAGCCATACATGTAGTGTGTTGATAGACTGCAGGGTTTGATGTGTGAGGGAACGGTGGGTAGTGCAGACCATTTTGGTTGTGTAGGGTCTGTACATCATGGGCATCCATGTATCTGGTCATGTAATGTGTTCCCTGTTGTTGTCTTGCAGGTATGATGTATAGACAGAGATATCTTCCATTTTCATCTGCAGAAAATGATGCTATAGTGGATGCCCTCTGACTCAACCATCACATCCTGCTTTCAAGGGGTAGCCACACTCAAGAACAGCAGGCAGCCTTGTGGGCTGACCTTGTGATGGCTGTTAATTATATTTGCCAACAGGACAGGAAAGGTTCGACACCGTGCCACAGACATGTTCAATGCCGCATGTCAAGGGGCAGCTGCTGTTGGCAGTGATTTTGCTGCCATAGGTGGAGGGCCTTCAACACAACCACCACTCTCAGTCATAGAGGAATTCCTGGTAAACCTAGGATCAACCCACAGCTCCTAGCCAACCATCAAGCCATACCTCCTGGAGATGGGTGCCACAGCATCCACATCAGAGGAGTGTTCAGATAACCTGAGTCTGTTCACCAGTATAATACATTTGCAGTCATTGTGGTGGGCTCTACAGACCAATAAATGTGTGTCAGGCCAATCAGCATTGGAGATGGGGGTTGGTTTTTCTTCTCAGTTGTGCACACATACTCAGAATGGCAGCAATATAGCCAGTATCACATTAGCTACTGTACATGTTGATATACACACATATTACCTTGCAACATTGCAACATTTGGTGTTGCTTTCAATACCTCTCTCTCACCTTTTTACAGGTATGTCAGGTGAGGCCAGAGTTCCTGGTAAGTGTCATACTGTTGTTTTGCCTGACAGATATACCCTATCAATGTTAATGGCTGCCATTTTGCCTTTTGCACAAGTGTTCTGCTTAGCTAGAGTAGAATAATTGTATATTCTATTTTGGAGCAGTTAACTACAGTACATAGCCTAGAGAATGACAGATGTGTATTTGTAAATACATTAACGTGTTTGCACTTATAGTTATGAGCAACTATGCAGACTGTTGTACATGAAGCAATTCCTCCATGATGCCCATTCAGACAAAGTCAGGAGAAGGTACATACCTTGGGCAGTGGTACTACAACTGACATAGCATTGTCAAGATAGGTGCACTGGGTTTATTGTGTATTTCTGTCACATACACTGTCATACTGCATACCTCACAGGTGTATTGAACTGGCAGTGTTACCTGGATGTAGCTGATGTGCATGTTATACAGGGCCTGGATTGTCTGTGTATGTTGTTGTGGGTGTGTGTCTTGTGCATGGCATGAGATGAGAAGATGTGGGACATATGATGCAGTTGTGGATCCTCATCTGCATGAGTCTGTGTGGATTACCATACATAATAGTGCAGGTGGTAATGTACTGTTTTTGGCTTGCTTCTCACAGGTGAGCAGGGGGGTTGAAGTCGGTCCCCCTTCCAACCTGATGTCAGTGTCGCCTCAAACTCTGATGATGATGGTGGCCATAGTGAGGTACAGGTGGGTTTGTCAGTGGCTGAATCTGTCCCAGAGGTTGACATCCCTCTTCTGCCTCCTTTATCCTACACACAGTCAGTATGCCCATACATACCCAGTCACCAGAGTCTACAGTTACTGGACAGTCAGGGGATGGTGACATAGTACAGGACAGTGTGAAAACTATGACATCAGTGAGTGTAGAGATTGGCCATAGCCAGACAGCTGGCGAGGTCACACACAGGCAGATTGGCAGGGAAAGGAAGACTGTTGCCCATCCACTTCCTGTTGCAGGTGTTACATAGTGGGTCACTCACTGCATGTTTTCGGCTGTCATGGAGGCACAAGCATGAGCTGAATGCAACACCAGATGGATGCTTAGGGTTATGGATGCAGCACAGTCTGACATCCATGCCTGCCTCTACCACATTATTGATGCCATGTAAAGTTTCACTGATGTAGTGGACAGATGGT
This sequence comes from Protopterus annectens, assembly GCF_019279795.1. NCBI lineage: Eukaryota > Metazoa > Chordata > Ceratodontiformes > Protopteridae > Protopterus > Protopterus annectens. The sequence continues at coordinate 636,063,918 of NC_056751.1, forward strand.
GGGATCAGACAGTGTTTGTCTTTGAGCGCATGTTGTCTGTACTGGAATATGTGGTTGGGGTTGGGCATTGGACACATGGAAATAGGCCAGCAACACTATCTGCTGGTAGTCCACGTGGCCATGCACACTCACGTTCCCGTAGTGGCAGCACCTTCAGTGCTATGGAGGGAGGTATGCTGACTGCACCATGACATGGCAGGCCATGGACATGTGATCCTGGGCAGTCCCATGGGAGACAATCCCAGCAGACAGAAGTCACCATCAGGTACTACCACCACATCTGATCTTGGGCATGGTGCTGCCCGTCCTAGTCATGGAGCAGCCAGTTCCCATGTTCGTGACCGGAGATGGTGAACTGTCAACTTTACCATGTATGGTCCACAGCTGTCCACCATATGCATGTGCAGGGCTAGCACTGAGCTTGACTGTGTATATAAACACACATACACACACACACACACACACACACACACACACACACACACACACACACACACACACACACACACACATATTCCAACACCACTGTCACATGCAGGTCACCTATGGACACACACAGCACCACTTCATGTCCCATGTCAACAGCACCCCTTCCTGACTCACACACATGCTGTCAACTGTTTGGCACAGCCTAGGCCTCCGGCACCACAACACCACACTCTGTGCATGTGATGATACCTGTGCCACATACCTGCCATCCACTCTATTGATGTGGGGAATTGCATATGTGTATCTGATGCACAGGGTGACCATATACAATTAAATGTTTTTGTGTAGTGCAGTAGTGTTATGCCATGGCAGATGTTGTGGGCCACAACAGGTACTGTATGCTGGCATGTGTCAGGAGTACACATCAAATGTTGTGTATCTTTGTTGGCTGATGGTACACTGACAGTAATATTGCAGAATGACACGTGTGTCATGGAGCTGTGAATGTGTTTGTCCCAGGAGTCTGAATGGTGCAACTATGGACACATGGCGGAAGTACAGCGGCACAGGATGGCAAGGTAGCACAGCAGATATATGACATCAACAAGGGATGCCAGTATATGTGCATGGCTTCCTAGGTGCATATGTGTAGAACATTGTGTCAGGGACAATGGGGACAGTCAGAATCAACATGCTTTCATATCCACAAAATCCACCAAGAAAGGGACCAGAGAAACTGGAAAGACTTTTTAGCGTAGTTACAATTTAATGTTCGCTATTCATCCCAAAGACTTCCTCAGAAATAATTAAATTACACTGGCAATACACATTTAAAACCTTCAAAAAACTTTTATCCAATCATATTGTCTTACTAATAAATCAATTGAACAAATGACAATGCATAAAATGCATCCTACAAAAATATCATGACTTAAAAACATAAGGGCATTTACCCCTGTATATTAGCTTTAGTAAATTTTCTGTTTTTTAAAAAACATTTAATGTTCACCATATCATTTAAACTGGGGGCTAAATAAGAAGCAAGCTTAATCTGCCATTCAGCTTCTCTCTGTTCTACATAATTTCTATAGTCCCCTCCCCTAAGATCACGTTTAATAACTTCAAAAATTGAAAAAGTAAACTTCTTCCAGTTAGAACAAGTCAAAGAATGTTTATAAAGAGCATTGTTACTATTTTTTGTTTTTATAGCATACAGATGTTCCAATACCCTATTCCTTAAACTTCTGGTGGACATACCAACATAAAAACCTGGACATGTTGAACACATCGCAAGGTACACTATTCCCATTGTACCACAATGCAATTTGCCAGGAATTGGAATGGTGCACTGTAGATGTTCCAAAAATACAAAGGGACCCTCAGAAATAAATCTGCATGCCCTACAACATGAACATTTAAATATACCCCCAGTTTCACCATAAACAAGGGGTGACCCTGAATTCTTATTTTATAACATATGCTTAAACTTTTAATTTTCTTATAAACCAAATGGGGGGCTTTGCCAAGAGTTTTGCTAAATCTGCATTTCCAGTAACAACATTCCAGTTGTCACTGATAATCTGATGAATAAACTTACTATCTGTATTCATGTCCAAACAAAATATTGGACCTTCTGCCCCCTTATTATTGATATCAATACCCCTTAATACATCATTCTGTTCTTTTTTAACAAAACTTCTTAACAAAACAGGAGGAAAATCTACTTCTCTCCTATAAATGACATCTTGAGCCATATTATCAAGTAGGTCACCAGGGTATCCCCTTTCTAAAAACAACTCTTTAATAAATTTAACTTCCTCTAAAAAAACAGAATCTTCCACTATCATTCAAGATGCTCGAATGAACTGTCCTCTGGAAATGTTTTTCCTCATAAAATAAGGGTGGTAACTCTTAAAGTGGACATAACTATTGCAAAAAGTACTCTTACAATGAATACTACTTAAAAATGCGTTCTTATTGGTGTCCATAATCAAATCAATATCCAGGAAGGAAACCTTGTTACCTTCTTTCACCCACAATGAACTTTAAAAATGTCATACTAGCACTTAAAAGCTCCACAAATTCATTTACATTAAACGTGTCCTTATAAACTATAAAAAACAAATTGTCCACAAACCTTTTATAAAAAAAAGATTTGTTCTGAAAATTTGATTTGTGCCAATATTTCCATGTCCCACCAACCTAAAACCAGATTTGCATAGGTTAGGCCAACAATGGCCCCCATGGCCACCCCTGTACTTATTGCATGCGCCATGCTATTTATCTGCTACTACACTGTCTGCCAGTGCTCTTAAGATGGATGCCATCAGCAGGCCTTGTAACAGAAGTCACTGTTGAGGCCACCAGCTAGTCAGTGAGTGTAAAATGCATAACCATTGTACAGAGATAGCCCATAGGAGCTTGTTTGAAGTGCTGCAAGGGGATATATTCACACACACACACATACATAGAGTTGGCTGCTGTGGGTTTAGAACTCCTACCTATCTAGTATTACACACTATAGCTCGCAGTACTTATCACATGTGCAACACTGTTTACCTGTTATTGCACTCTCCGCCAGTGCTCTTAAGGGGGATGACATCAGCAGGCCTTGTGGAGTAGGGAATTTAGAGGCCAGCAGCCAGTCATGGGGCCAAAAATCCATACCATTTCACAGAGACAGCACATATGAGCATGTCCATGGTACTGTGAGGGGAGATATTAATACACACACACACACACACACACACACACACACACACACACACACACACACACACACACACACACACACACACACACACACACACACACACACACACACACACACAGTTGCAGGATGTGAGATTAGAACTCCTACTTAACTAGTATTACACACTACAGCTCACAGTACCTATCACACACACTACAGGTTATGTCTGCTGTATATGTTGAAGCAGGGACAGTACTGGTGGAGTACACTAAGTGGCCTTGTGTTAGCATGTGTGGCCTGCAGAATGATCCTGCTTGGTACTGTTATTATAACTAGTGTCATAATGGAATACCTGGTCATATCACTGCTATGTTTGTACACCTATCAGTCTGGCCATATGTGGCTATTTGCAGTTTGATAGGCAGAAATGTGGACAGGGACAATATGGCCTGTCCAAGAAGTGCATTGCAACCATAGTATATTACACCACCTGCGTACCTATGTCTGTCTGCAGGGTGACAGCCTGAAGGCTCAGGGGTCTGTGTGTGAGTGGATTATGTACTGTTGCAGGCTTTGTCATGTGTCATTGTATGGCTGTTGTGATGTGTATGTGCAGATAACCCCAGCAGTCGGGGGTATGTGGGAACATTCGTAAATCCCTGACCATAGCTATCTCAATCTGTATAATAGGGTTGTCTCCTTAAATGTAGTTGTGTGTGTCAGTAATGTTAATGTGCTCTGTAGATATATGTGTGCAGTCTATGTATCATTGTACTTCATATAGCTATATATACATATCTTGTTATCATATATATATATATATATATATATATATATATATATGTGTGTGTGTGTGTGTGTGTGTGTGTGCGTGTGTGTGTGTGCCCACAACATACTGATAAGAGACACTAATCAAGTGTGGGGGGATAGGGAGAGACAGATAAGTATACGTAGCTGTTTGTCTCTATAGACACATGTCTACATAGCAGGTCTTTGGGCAGATGAGGCAACAGACATGGACTCAAGTTAGCTAAGTGTAGGAGCATGCCCAGTGTGATTGTCAGCATTTACAAGGTGACTCCAGGCCAGACCTACCTGTACTCCAGTCAATGATTTTGTGTGCTGCAGCCAATGGGCTGCTGGACCTGTTTCCACAGTCCAGCACCTCCCTGATATTTTGTCCAAGTTATTCCCCAGCTGTTTGCCGAATGTAATATGTCACCCATACCTATCAACTGTATAGATTGTACTGGAATGTGTAAAGTTTTGCATCATATTTTGGTATGTTTTACATAGCATTGTGATTTTCTGGCACATTAGGGGCAAAACTGTATAGATTGACATTAGGATATGATGAGAGACATTTGAGTTACTGACTCCATGCACAACAGGGGATTCATGCTAATGCAACACCTGTTATTCTATCATCTTTCCACATTTGTCTGGCCAATAGTTAATCCTTCTCTCTATATTTGGTACTTTGTACCACTATTATTTATGGCTTTGTCCAGATTCCCTGCTCTAAGATGTTGAGAGGTATGATGTGACTGGGATACATGATGTAACACCTCACACAGGGTATCAGTCTGCATACCTCTCACTGTCCATGATTTAGCAGAATGTCCACAATTCTGCCCCATATGTCTGTTCTGTGTTTATCTGGCAATGTACTATGAAATGCAGTCCACTGATTTGTTGTGAGCACTGACACAGTTATACGATAGCCAATACATAGTGTGGCTAATCTGACCTGTTTCAAGCTGCTGTTATACTAGCCACCTTCTAGGTTACTCAGAGCATGTATAATGTCTGTAAATTTGGACCTCTGTCCCCCCTTTATTTTGGCTGTGTCCAGCTTCCTTGCAGTAACAGATAACGGTGTTATGACAGTCTGTGGGACTCTTACCATATGAGTAACTCACATGCAAAAGTTGTAGGTGCAGCTGGCTTCGAACCATCAGCACCATTAACCAAGCTAATGTCCTTAGCCCAGTGAGTCACACCAGCCTCCAGAAAGTGAGGTTTAATTCCTCACACTATCAACAGCATACAGACATACACTGTGACCCCTGCTGTGACCCCAGGTTTTGTGGAAAATACATGTGGCCAGGTTCTTTGTGACAGCCCTGGAATTGTGTGGTCTGCTGATATATTTTTGCAAGCATACTGTTACTGCAGATGTATGGGAACACTGATGTGTTGGGGTAGGGGAGTCTGGCATTGACAGTCGTGCTTCTATCCTATGGCCCCACTGCTTGACATTTCCCTTGCATAATGCAGTGGGGTTTACAGCCATGTGGTCTAATGCATATTATTGGGCACCCAGTATTGGACAGAGTACCTGTTGTCTCAAGTAGCTGTTAGTTCTCTGCAAGTAGCCCAGTAGCCCACTCTATTCCCTTGCATACATGCAGGAGGTCCATACCTATGCTACAATAGTCTAGTACCATATACATTTGTTGTATAGGATAGTGACTTACCTTGCAAATACATCAGTTGAGAGAGCTGTGTTTCAGGGCTGACTCTGTGTGATACACACAGTGCACAGCCAATACATGGTTAGGCACAGGTTGTGTGTTCTGGCTGGCATCCTTTTTTTTACTATGAATGCAAGTCGGAGTAAGGTGCCAGTCCCTAGGAGCCTAGGTTGTCAGTGCGTGTGCTATGTGTTGTCTCTTGGCCAAGGCCAGGGCATACTGGGCACACCTACATCTGCCTACAGGAAAAGCCTCAGGGAGTTCCTCCTCTGAGTCCCCCTGTGGGTATGGTTGTGGTGACATAGGCACTGGTGGGGGGCTGTGTATCCCTTCCCTCTGATGATCTTGCCACAGCTGTTTTTTGCAGGATCATATTGTGTAGCATGGCACATACTGTGAAGATCTGTGCACATGTGGCTGGAGAGTACTGCAGGGCTCCACTAGATATATCTAGGTACTGGAACCATGACTTGAGCAGCCCAGACAGATGGTGCATGATGTTCCTAGCTTGTGCATGTGCCTCGTTATGGCATTCTTCACTGGGTGGGTGTGCATTTCTGATGGATGTCATCATCCATGGTTCCAGTACATAGGCAGCATCCCCCAGTAGATGGCTGTATGGGATGCCCCCCTGGAAAACAGCTGCTACAGCTGTGATGCGTGCCAGATATGGGAGTCATGATAACTGCCAGGGCTGCCAACATACACATTCATGATAATGCCCTGGGCGTTGCACATGACCTGGCAGTTGATGGAGTGATACCCCTTGTGGTTGATGTAGACTATACGCTCCACACCGGGCAGTGCTTTGATATGTACATGAGTACAGTCTATGGCTCCCAGTACCTCAGGGGTGTGTGCTACACAGAAGAAGAGTTGCATACTGCTAGCTCTCTCCTCAGGGGTGTGGGATAAAGAAATGTGCTCACTGGCATGTGTTAGCATGGCATCCAGGAACTGGTGGACTACCCTAGATGCTGATGCCTGTGAGACCCCCCCATCATGTCCCCAGTTGGTCTTTGGAAAGTACCTGTAGCTAGTATCCTAAGGGCTACACATACCTTTGTTTCCACTTTGATGGGTTCCCCTCTGTTGGCTCTGGCTCTGAGCTGAGGGTGGCAGAGCTCAGTGAGTTCTTGTAGTAAGTCCCTGTCCATCCTGTAGTGCTCTACCATCTCCAGATCATGTAGCTCCTGGAAGGTTACCCTGGGCCTGAACACTCCTCTCCTTCTCAGTCTAGGCCTATTGTCAGCAGCAGTGTCAGCACTGTCCTCAGCATTTAGCACATATAAATGTAGCAGAGCTGCAGCAGCCCCTAGCAGTGCTTTAGTTAAAAATCCCATACTTGTACTCCACTGGTGCAGAGTATGGGGGTGAAATTAGATTGTAGGGTGTACGCAACTTTTCTAGTGCTCTGCTGTAGGTACAGCCCATGTGATGGGCTACCTATGATGCATTCCACCTGCCAAGTACATCATTATCATTGTTTTAATGGCCTAGTTTAAGTGGTACAGGGGGGTCATCAGTAATTTATATATGATTGGCTTTTCCAGGCAATTTTCTTTTTTTTAAACAGCCTTCTCTGCTAAACACTGCTGCATGGCGCGCAAACCTGTGCCGCAGATATAAACAATGTTCAGAGCTCAATGAACACACCCCATAGATGGGCATGCTCAGCATAGTGGCTTGCTGTGCAAATGCACTCAAACTAGCTAAACCACGTACCTCGAAGGTAAACAAAGCTTAGCAGGCACGGGACAAAGTCCCATGCTCAGATCATTGGTGTGGCACAAAAACAGGTGCCACTGAGCTCCAATGTGCTTAAAGAAATAAAGACACACACCCTTTTAATGTCAGCTACCTCTTCTGTGGACACTAACATGATTCTGGGGCTATAAATATGTGATCTGCAGGCACAGGTACCCATTTTTGCTATTCCGTAACCCCAGCTCATTTGCACAGAGATCCATGCACACAACCAGGAAATCACACTATTCCAGACCCTGCCTCCTTAGCAACCACAGAAATCTACCATTGTACATTCTCCATGAAAGGCTCTATAATGCATTATTGTCATATATCTTATTTTTTTCAGTTTTTACATTTTTAAATATTTTCTTTTTGCATAATGACATGTTTGCACACTGTTACATGCCGTGCAAACATAATACGAGTATTAAAAAAATTACATTATTTTCCATTATGTTTTGGACACACAGGGCATAGTTTTGCATATATCTGTGTCTGGCAAGCTATTTCTGTCCTTCTAACTGGTCTTTTACAGCCCCTCTTCACTTTTTTAGCTCATGTACACAGAATTTTTCTGTGTACACTTTGGACACCAACACAGGGTCTCCATTAATGCCTATTTGCTTCCTGGATTGCTCCAACACCCTCATTTACATGCAATTCACCTGCTTATGTGGTGATTTGCATGCCTCGGACACTACTGTGTTCGCACACTCATGCATGTCCCTCAGCTCTGTTTACTGGATTGCATGGCTGTTTACATCCGTGTAAGCTCTGGGCCACAATACCTACATGGAAAATTAACCTGTGTAAGCTTTATTGAATTTCCCCATTATCCTTTCTGGTTTATAAAATGTTAAACAATGTTGTCTTAAATAAAGTTGTTGGATTACTATGCAGCTTTTTAAAATGCTTTTCATCAGACAATAGATATTGAACCATTTTCTTAGAAGTCTGATTAGCTAGCACCGCTATATGACATACTGTGTCATATTTTAAATATTTCTTTTTTTATTTTTTAATTCATAACAAGCTTGCAACATACAACATGAGAAAATCCTATACTCCACATCATTTTTGGCTGACAAGTCATTCATTTTACCTGAAAGAAGTCAGTATTCATGAATGGCCAAATTGCTCACAGAAACCATAAAGCTAGACTTACAATGAAGATGCTATTTCCAATCATTCTGTAAACAAATGTATTCTGAGACTAAATGTATAGTGTATCAATATCTGCACATCATCATCCATATGGCATAGATTAGAACAAGTTTCCAGAGCATTATCAGTATCTTTAAATCTCACCTTTAACCTATGCTTTTACAAATCAGCTTTTGCTGTCTATAAGTACAGTAATGTATGCCAACTTCCTTTTTAGTAATAATGGAAATATCTTTATTCAGTGATTGCACTTCATTTAAAGAAAATGTCACAGAAGCTAATTTTACAGCTCTTACTGTTTCATGACATTGGTGTAACATTTGAACATTTGCTTGTTTTTTCTACCTTCTCCCTTATTGTTTTTCCAGTTGTAGGTCTGTTTCTTTTTTCCAATAAAGCTACTTACAGTACTGGCAGCTTTTTTGTACTTATCATTCTGGATTTGCTCACTGGGGACAGTCTAAACGGTCTGAAAATGTTCATGCTAGAAATTATTTCTTCTTTTTCACTGTAATCCTACAGAACACCAAGTTAGTATATTAGCATGTCCAATGTTTCTCAAATCTCATATTAACTTCTACGGTTTCCAAGCAATCAGCTCCAATTCAATAACATTTAAATATTCAGCCAGTTTAGTTTTACATTTTACCTACTCCATATAATTCATTGAACAGGAAAAAAATTCTAATGTGCTCTACATTTTAGTAATTTTTGAATTATTAAAGCATACTAATAAATCCATAATGCACACAGCTCTTTCCTTTTTAAAAATCATTTCATTGATGTCATAAGATGTCATAGTTACTAATCTATGAATCTATGAATCTATAAGATGGTAATGGGAATGACAGCATGTTTTCTGATACTGCAACAGTATGTAGTGTTCGTGTGTTTCTACATTTTGTACAGGAACAGCAATTTTTTTCCCTGGGAAAAAAATCGCTGTTCTGAGTGTTCAAACTTTTTAGACTTCGAACTTCCGGGTTCGATATTTACATAGTTGAACCTATGACAGTTCGACTATGTGATATAGACCCATGAGCTTCCACATTGACAATACACCCTAAGAGTTTACACAGTTGTTTGGTATTTGGAAACATATGTGGACAGCAACTTAACTTTTGACCAACATTTGTCTATTGTATTGAGAAAGTCCTTCTATACTGCACAGCGTATAAACCAAGGGATTGTGTCTAGAACTAGGGATGTCATTGGTCCCCTTTACTCAGCCATTAGGCTGATCATTGAATATAATGCTCCTTTTGGCATGTATCTGTCAAGACACATGCAACAACTGGAATGCCCACAGTGACACCTTACTAAAAGGATACAAGGCCTAAACAATATGTCCTACATGGACCGACTCAAAGCTTTGTCACTATACTCAGTATCTTACAGACCACTAAGAGGTGACCTGCGTCTGGCATGCAAGGCATCCTCTGAAACATTACTGATGGATTTGCTGCAGATCAGCAAATCAAATTAAATAAGAAATACTTGGTCTAGGGATCTAAACCTCTTCTGCAACATCTAAAGAAGAAATATGGACATGGGAAAGAAAGAGAGATTTAATATGGTGTAATATTTATGCAAAGGAGAAAGCAAAACTAACCAATATAAAAAGAGCAACACCAAAGATATTTGAAGAGAAATACAGGCAAAGGAATCTGGATATGGAAAACTTTACAATACAAAAAATAAGAAGACAAAGATGAAAAGTAGAAAAGGAGATGAGTAATGAAGTTAAAGAAATAGAAACTGAGGTTATGGAGTGCCTGCAAAGTGAAGGATTCAGTGTGGAAAATCCAATACAGAAAGCACCACAAGAGAATAGAGCAATGGATATCCAAATTAAGGGGAAACAATGGAACAGGAAGTAATTGGTCAGGTACCATATCAAGATATTTTGGAGTTTCCACAGGAAATGAGTATAAATGTGCACTTGAAGCTGGACAGCAAAGGAAGGAACAGAAAATTGTGGAAACTCTGATGCAATCAATGTTGAGGAGCGATAGGCCAGTGAGTGCCCATATGATAGAGCAACAGATGGCACAGGATGAAATTGAAGAGAAGGTACTACAGGAGGATGCTATAAACTTTCTGTAGAATGCCCGCAGAAATGGAAAACAAGGGATGTGCCCCCAGTTTGAAATTGAGCTAAGAGAAGAGTTGCTTGATTTAATATAGATAGATATATTAAGATTGACTAAAGAAATAAACTACAGAAGGTCAATAAAATCCCAAAAGTCAGAAGTTTGATAAAACAAATGAACACAGTAATTAGGACTGTCCATAGAGATCCATGCGATATAACAGAAGTAAACAGGATATATTACTGTGCAGGTAAACTAATAACTGATAAAGTTCTACCACAAGAACACAGGGTAGTGAGGGAAAGGAAGGGGAGAAATCGAACACCATTATGGAAATATCAAATAGAGACAAATATAAAGCAATTAAGACAAGAAGTGTCACTGTTAGAAGACTATAGAAGAGGGAATAGATCAACAAAAATGCTAAGAAAGATAAATGTAATAAAAGCAATGCACTATATTAGAACAGACCAGGATCTATCATGCACTATCGCAAATAATAAACTAAAAATTGCAGCACAGGTGGAAAAACTTAGAAGATACGAAGATAAATATAAAGGAAAAGTACAAAATAAGCAATTTATTGATGACCCAAAAAAGTTTTATAGAGAATTGGGAAATAAGATAAAAGGAATTTAAAGACTGCCAAAAAAATAAGAAATCGATGCATTTTGGAAAAGTATACATGAGGATCCTGCGGAATACAGCAAAGATGCTCAATGGATAAAAGAAATAAAAGAAAGAATAAGAAGTTTAAAGGTACAGGATATAAAATGGGATGAAGTAACAGCCAGAGAGATTGAAACAAAGTTAAGAAAAGCCTCTAATTGGAAAACCCCAGGCCCAGATACAGTACCTAACTTTGGTTAAAAGTATTAACATTTTTGCACGAAGATTTAGCCATAAGTAAGATCTATTTATATGAGCTCCCCAGACACCAACTTGGCTAAAAACAGGTAAAACAATGCTTCTACATAAGAGTGAACCTGGAAGCTACCCCAAAAATTATAGACCAATAACTTGCCTTCCAATGACTTATAAGCTATACACTGGAATTGATGCAGACAGAGTTTATAGTCATTTAGAAGAAAACTCAATTATGGCAGTAGAACAAAAGGGCAATAAAAGAAAGGCATATGGAAAAAAGGATCATTTGTTGTTAAATAAAGACATAGTGGACAACTGTAAAAAGGGGAAGAATCTAAGTATGGCATGGATTGACTACAAAAAAATGTTGATAGTATCCCACATTCATGGATAAAAGAGTGCTTAAAATGTATAAGCTATACCCTACACTGATTGACTACATTAGAGTGACCATGAAACAGTGGAAGACCACCTTGCAATTAAGACATGATAAAGGACATATTATTATCCCATGGATAAAAATTCAAAGAGGGATATTCCAAGGTGACTGTCTGTCACTGTTGCTATTCTGCCTTGCCCTTAACCCATTAAGTTATCTACTTAACAGCTTAGGCCATGGCTATAATTTGGCTCCTAGAAAACAACAAAGTCTAAAGACTTCTCATCTTCTCTTTGTGGATGATTTAAAACTATTATTAACTAGTTACTGTTTAGATAATTTGTAGCGCTGTGTTTTACTTCTTTCTCAATGTTGTAATTGGAGTTTACTACTGAATTGTATTTAATTTGCTCCTGTATTTCTTCATGTCATGATCACCTCTACTGTATACATACCTTGATTGTTATTGTTTACCATCTACCATGTCTTTCTGTGGAGCTTTTCTCCCTGGGCCTCCGCTGAAAAAGGACCTGTGTCCAGTTGGAATTTCCTGGTAAACAAATGTAAATAAAATAAATAAATAAATAGATGTGGAACTGAAAGCACAGCTGCAGGTTGTCAAAACTTTTTCAGATGATAAATGTGTGAAAGCAACCTTTAAAGCAGGAAAACGGAAGCACCAGGAAAACATCAGTTTGGGACAAGAATGTGATATAAAAAAACTTGAGCAAGAAGGAGTGTATAAATACTTGGGGAAATGATGAAGGATCAGCAATAAAACATGAAGAAATGCGACTAAAATGTAGTAAGGAAAATTTAAATGAATCCCCAAATCAGCGCTGACATCTAGGAACAAAATCCAAGCTATAAACCAATTTGCTCTTCTTGCCCTGACTTACAGTTTTGGACTGATTGATTGGCCCTAAAATGTGTTGGATAGATTAGATATTAAAACAAGAAGGATGTGCTATGTTCACCAAATGATCTATAAAAATAAGTGCCTACCAAGATTATATATTCCCCATTCCAAAGAAGGGATGGGCCTCCTTGAAATTGATTACATATATAGATCTGCAGTTGTGGGACTCCACACACACATCTGCTGACCTCACAAGACCCATACATAGTGAATGTTTTGAAACATAAGGAGAATAATTCTAAGATGACTTCTCTACTTAACCTAGCAGAAGCATATCGACGTCAAGCAGGAATGGAAATCAAATCAGAAGTAGATAAAAATCAGGCAGCAACTGAATGTGCCAAAAACAAAAGAAAGAATATAAGGTGAAGGATCAGACGAAAAGGCAAGAAATAAGGAAAAAACATAAATATAGTTGCAAGTACAGAAAACTTCTGGAAGAACCTGATGTTTTCTCAGGAATGAACACAGGAATGGTTAAGGAGAAGTGAATTCAAACCAAGAGATGAAAGGTTAATATTGGCGGCCCAAGATAGTGGCTATGTACATGCTGGTTTACAAAGTCCATTGAACATGTGGGAGAAACAGACAAATGTAGGTTTTGTAAAACTGAATTGGAAACAGTCGCACACCTCGTTGCTGGTTATAACGTGCTAATGGCAGGAGGACTGTTTACTAAAATGCATAATAATGTGGCAAGACTGTTGCACTGGGGATTTTGCAAACATTATGGTACGGAAGTGGCTGAAAAACACTGGAAACATGAGCCACAAAGCATCATAGAAAATGATGAAGTCTACATCATATGGGATCATCCATTACCAACAGATACAAAAGATAGATGCTAGAAAACCGGATATAGTGGTCCAAGAAAAGAAGACAAAAGTGAAATCATTGAAATTGCCATACCCAGTGACTAACAGTGTCCTGCATACAGAGATGCACAAAGTTATAAAATATCAGGATTTGCAAGCAGAAATGAGAGCAATGTGGAAGAAAGATACCCAGATAGTTCTAACAGTAGTAGGAGCAACGGGTCTTATAAAAAAGAGTCTATGATCATATTTAGACATGCTACCAATACATGTACAGTAACTCAGTATGAATTGCAGAAGGAGTCATTACTGGGCACATTGCGAGTGCTGCAAAGAACACTTTTGGCTGACATCAAAGAATGAAACAATACTAATTTCATGAAATTTAGCCATACTTTGACTTAGGAATGGGGTCCATTCCCGTCATGGCATTAGAAACCCAAAAGCTTTGGAGAAATTAAAACGGGATAGGTATATTTTGTAGAGTATACTGTTGCTGTCGAACAGACTCCCCATCCACATAAACCAAACTTCATCACTTCATCCCTCTTCATTTCACTTGCAGGTTAGGTCTATGGATGGGAAACAAAATGTACCCCAGGACTGCCCTCTGTACTACTAATGGACGCATGCAGCTCCTAAATACTTTATCCCATGGATGGGTAGCCTCAAATTATTCATGGTATGATCCCATTTATCCTCATTAGGAGTAATATATAATTATCGACTATGGGATGAGTAAGGCCAATCTATAACCAAATAGGATAGATTATTTAGTGCACAGAAAGGAAACCTGACTAGGCTTAAAATCGCCCAAAAAGGCAGCTATCCTAGTACTCACACTATATTGAATTTATGACTTTACTTTTGCGCCTTTCTTGCACAGGGTACTTTATTTGCTGGACTGATTTTGACTGAGTGAGGTAATAACTGGTTGCTGCATTGCCATATCACTGACTATAGAGCGCTGATGAACGGTTGACTGTATTTTCCTTAAGTCATTATTTTCACTTTTGCTGTTCTACATTTAAATTATACTAACTTGCTGATGGTTGAACTCTAAGCGCTGACCTTTACTTACATAAAACTACTGTACTATATTGTGTTGCATTACTAATACCATGTATTACTGCTACACTGTCAAACATCTGCACTGAAGTGTTAAGCAAATTACTAGCGGTTGCATTACCTATACTGTTAGTCTGCATTATTACTATCCCATTCCATTTATACAAATAATGAATGCTATTACCAAGCTTAACTTATCCTAATCCACTTGAGACTCAATGTACCTCACCAACTCAGCTAGTCCACCATAATGGAATCCCAGTATGCACTAACCCTTATGTGGCAGCTGGAATAATAGCATTTGCACTACTGAGACAATGGCTACTAACAACCCATTACTAATGAATGTGGGTACAGTTAGAAAGAAGTTTAAATATCTAATTACACTGGAAGCCAGTCTTTCATGTAAGACCACAGTGAGTAAGTACCAATCTAGTATTACAAAACACACTGCCATCTCTCACACATATGTCAAAATCATCAAGAATTCCTTAGTTAAGCCTACAAGGCAGTGAACAAAAGATGTTGGCTATTGCATTGCACCACCACACATACCCCACCATCTGTACCTCCATCAAATGTACATAACCCCAAGAGTCAGCATGGTAGATCATCTAAACCCATAAGGTCTACAAAGTCAGCAGTATAGCAGGGTAACATAATAGTTATTGGTGTCTCCAAAGTCAGACACTCCTCTCTGAAGTCACCGTCACAGAGTTGGACAAGAACAGGCTGATGTAAGCAGTCTCTTTGATGCCAAGGCTCATGATGTAGTTTGGGCCCTTGGGATTCTA
Source organism: Protopterus annectens (assembly GCF_019279795.1). Taxonomy (NCBI): domain Eukaryota; kingdom Metazoa; phylum Chordata; order Ceratodontiformes; family Protopteridae; genus Protopterus; species Protopterus annectens. The sequence goes on from NC_056751.1 coordinate 636,079,364, forward strand.
CATCATGTTAAATACAAGCATGACCTGGTGGTTGTGCATGTGGGTGAGAATCATCTAGAATGTTATATGTTAATGGAAATAAACAATGACATGAAAGCAAGCTATGCATGCATCCAAGGCAGGGGAAACACTGGTTTTGACTGGTGTCTTGCCATCACCATATGTGAACCCAACGATCAGAAATAAATAATTTTTATTTAATAGTTTTGAGTAGTTGGTATCATTCTATGGGAATTCAGTATGTTACAGCATTAAATGAGATAGTTGACAAATCCTGTTGTTTTGCTAGGGATGGCCTGCATCCATTTCACCACGATGTTCAAATGGTGACCAAAGCTTTTGTTGCTACCTTAGTGACTTTTTAGTCAGGATCCATCTCCCACACATACCAATAAGTATATCCCACTTTGGACCATATTAATGTGGCTTTACTTAATGTCAAGGGCCTTAACAAAAAGACACCAGAACAACCTGAGGCCCTGCTACAGCTTCATATAAGGAATATACTACCCACTTAAACAGTCATATAAGCAATATGCTACCCACTTAAACAGTCATATAAGCAATATACTACTCACTTAAATAGTCATATAAGGAATATGTTGCTCACTGAAACAGTCACATAAGCAATATGTTACTTAAATAAAAATAATCCCATATAAAGTGTGTGCTAATAACTAATATAGTCATATAAGGCTACATTATTCTTTATAACCTTTCATGGAAAGTAGTTTAAAAGACAATTAGCATTTTATAAAAATGTTTAATTATTCTATTTTAGTTTTTCAAGTATTAGTTAAAGGGATGTTTTGCAGTCTCATAAGAAGATGTATTAAAATTTAAGGCAGTCCTTAATCTGACTTTAATTTATTTACAGTAAATAAATTGGTGGGCATAAAGATGTATGCACATGAATAGCATTCTTATTTTGTGTTTCTATAGAAGGATTCATATTACTAGATCATTACTGATTATGATACATTTTTACCAGGAGAAAATTTAATGAAGTGAATAAATATATTAATATTTTCATGTAAACTGTTGTTCGGTTTTCTTTTACAAGTGTTAGAGAACATTGGAATAGATAATTGTAAGTAATTTTATACTTACATTTTCTTGAGTCAGTATGTAGTAAGGACTCTAAGGAAGTTTGCCAGACTTAGATATTAAGGGTGGGGTGGGAAGTACTTCATTTTATGTGTTTAGGATAGCTTTAGTTGCAGGAATTTGCTTAAATGTAATACACAGGATTACTCAGTTTTATTTACATATCTACATTTGGAGTGGGATTGTGGATCCTAGAGCATACATATAAAAAAACAAACTGCACAGACATTTAATCTAAACAATATGTTTGCCAGGCCGCTGAATAAAACTGACCAGGCATATATAGTGAATATAGAAAAACAATATCTTGGAATGTTAATGGTATGCAAAAAACATACACAGACATGTACAGACAGAAGCACATGAGCATGTGCATAAACATATGCACAGCCTATACATTTTTTTGACATCAGTTGTGACAGTCTTAAGCAGCATGTATGCAGTTCAGCTTAAGAAAATACATAGTTTTGCTAAAATCAGAATTGTCTCCATTCCAAAAATAAATAAATAAATAACTAAAGGAGTAGAAGATATAAGTAAATCCAGGAAACTATAGTGATAGCAGCTTTTTTCTATGGAAACCCGCTCTTCTAATTCCCCTGAATGCAGCAAGTGTGGAAAAACTGAATATTTAGTTAAAACTAATTTTCACAATGGATTTTTTTTATAAATAATAGTATTATATTTGTTAAGGATTAGAATATGGCCATGGAGCACAAAACAGAAAATGTTCATCTACTAGATCTATACAATTAATGCATAATATTGTTAAAACTAATGAAGGAATAGAATTTGCATTGATTTAAAGATGCAGTCCAAATTGAAATGAAATTACATTTTTAAGATATTTAAACCCTAGGCCAGCACTTTTTGTTCTCATGTAAGTCAAACTCATTAACCAATTAATAGAGTATTCATATTTTCTATCTTTCTGATGTTTATATGTTTCTGATGTTTATATTAGTTTGCATATGCAAGCAAGTATAAAACTTCTAGATGTAGTTCAGTAATATTTGAATTATTAATAATAATATGTCTGAAGAACTGTCCAGGCAGGACACAAAAGGGCTTACATTAAAGATTTTTGTAATCCCTAGTGGCTGTGGTGTGTTTTCTCTGTAGTGCTATATTGTTATATTGGACTTTCTGTCTTTAGTTCAGAGAAACCCTTTAATCTCCGAGCACTGTTTGTTTTCATTTGAATTATTAACTGTGTTTGAGTAAAAAATTCTAAAATTCAAGATTATTGGACTTTGTTCAAAGTATAATAAAGATATTGTCCAAAGAATAATAAAGCTGTTGACATTTCCTATGATGTATGATAGCTAGTGAGCCATTTTATATTGTATTTATGATATATAATGACATCTATATTATTCCAGAATAAAATAAAATAAAATAAAAAATAAAAATGAAACGTAGGCTGGAAAAACAATTAACAAACGAGGCAATGACAAAGATCTACTACTCATGAAACTCCAGTCTGATCAGTAAATTCTTCAAAAAAATGTACTGTAAGATCCCTGGATGATGGTTAACCACTTTTATCTTTTATAGGCCATTCCAAATAATGTTGTTACATAACATATTCAATTGGGAAGCAATTAGGGCCTTTATCCGTCTTTTAAATATGATATTCTACCCCACTTGACTAATCTTATGTTTTCTTTATCTGCTTTTGTTAAGAAATGGAAAAGACTGGCTTATGTCCTAAATTACATTGTATACAAATGGGTCTAGATTACTTTGTCAAAGATTAACTTCTTCGAACTTCTGTTCATCAAACATAAGTCAGCGAATGTTCCATCAGTGAATGTTTTACACAGGGAATGGAGTTAATTGGGCAGCAGTAGGAAATTTGCCCTTTTCCCCACTGTAGTGCAATCTCTGAGTTGGTATATATAAGTAGGAGGTGTGGGGGGTGCACCCCTCCCTGGTGGGTTTGATATGCTATGATACATGTGTGACAGTTGGAGTGGTGGACAACTAACTCTATTCCCTGTGTAAAATGTTCGCTGATATGAATGTTCACTGAAGGAATGTTTGCTGAGTTATGTTCAATGAATGGAGGTTTGATAAAGGTAATTTTCGACAAACTTTTATAGACCTGTATACAAATACATCAATTACAATGCCAATCTCAAATACGCATGTAAACCATTCACTCCAGAAATAGAATAAGGAAACACAGTTTGATTTTATAATTATTTTGGAATAACATTTCCTAAAGATACACTGACAATGTTCCTAGAAAATCCAGACACTGCCATTAAAATAGGCAAGATCTTCAAGGATGGAATAACGAAGTTCAATTTGCTGTGCAGAAAAGCTAATATTTTGATATTTTCCAGTGGTTACATAGGTGATCAATAAATAATAATTGAATAATATTAAGAATAATTTATCAGACTTGAAAAAAAATAATATACTTTTAGGGATAATGAATCTGAGGTTAAATACGATTAAATAAGAAGATTTTACCAAAGAAGCCAGAGGATACCTAATATTACACAGTATTATAGAAATGCATTGAAAGTGAAATGAGTCAAGATTTTAAGAGCTACTAAACATGGTAAAAAGTGTGTTCCAGTGTGCATTAAAAGTATTCAGTGCTTAATTATTGCTAAAACATTAAACTTCATTATTTCAATCCTTACTAACTCAATGGATTAAATCATAAAGGTAAACTCAAAACATGTTTCATAGCAGATGAGATGTGTATTTTACTGCATTAAAGACTAGAATCCAAGGAATTAATGTTATCTATTGGGAAATGCAAAAAAATAATTAAATACACCTTAAATAATCATAAATTGATTCAGAATATTTTCACAGTGACTCTGAACTTTGCACATTTATAGATTTTTTTTTTTCAAAAAACTTTTTATTTGTTTCATAAGAAGTAACAACAATAGGGTGGACAGCCAGTAATGAATTGTTAATACATGAAAGAAAGTATAGGCTGAACACATAATTAATAAGAAAAGACATTCAAAACTTATAACCTCATAACAAAGTATATACAATATAAACAAAATATACAAATAGCTAACCAGGGTGCTACCATTGAGAAAGTAATTGTAAAAGAGACATAGAATGTAAGATAGGTCCCATTACTTAAATTGGCAAATTAAGATTATCCTTCACTAAAAATGAGGACATTAACCCTTTCCCAGACTTTTATTGAGAGGGCAATCTTTTTAGGGCTTTTTATAATGAGTTTTTATGCTGCAATGTATGAGTGAGCCATTTCCTTAAAGTTATTCCAACATAATTTAGTACGGTCTATCCAGTTTTTAGAGATATAAAGCTTTATGAGCGAGCATAAAAAAACCAGGACATGTGTGTCGAATTTAGAGAGATCACTAGTAGGGATGTGAAGGATGGCTAACTCCCAAGAGAGGGTCGATTTATGGTATCCCATTTTCTGGAGGTGGATTTTTAGTGAGGTACAGAGTTTATGCAAGTATTTGCAGGACCACAGTACATGTAAGAGGTCCGCATTTGGGAATGGGCAGCATGGGCAGGAAGGGGATTTCTTGGAGTCAAACTTAGATAATACAGAGGGAGTATAGTATGCATTATTATTAATCATTAGTTGTGTGTAAAAGAGTTTTTTAAAGGGGGAAAAATCTAGGGTGTTTTTTTATGGCGGAGAGTTTCTGTTTCTTCGACAGGTGAGAGTTGTGCTTATCCCAGTAGCTAGAAAAGAGACAGTCTGATTCGTGGATTATGGAGGTTAGGAGTTTGTATGAACTGGAGAGCATTTTCTCCGGTAAAATCAGGGTTTGAATAACAATCTCTAGCTTGGTAACATCTTGACTGTTATCTAAAAGTTGAATGAATTTGGATGTAACTATATCTCGCAACTGGCGAAGGATAGTTAAATACTTCTTGTTTACTTTGAGAATTATGCAAAAGTTGGCAAGTGTTTTGTTATTGTGTTTGAGTATATCCCAGACAGTAAGATTTTTAATAAGAGGGAAGTTAGAAAGATTAATTAACATGTTCATTTTAATATTGGGATTTAAATGGAGAGGTTGGAGCAAAGGAATAACTTTGTCTAGTTTAATGAGTTTTAGCATGCTTTGAAAGGATCTAACTTTTTGTTTTATGTTAGCGGATAAGTTAAAACTATCTAAGGTGTCCAAAGAAAGAAAAGGGAGAGCAGCAGGATTGATTTTACTACCTAGGATATGTTGATACCATAATTTGGACCAGGTAGGGTAAGAGTTATATTCTTTATTATTGAGTTTCGAGATGAATAACAGCCTACTGGCAGATATGATTGTATAGTAGAGATGAAGATTCGGGAGGCCAAGCCCACCTTTAGTTTTGGGAAGCATTAATTTAAAATATGAAATTCTCACTGATTTAGGATACCATATAAATTTGGCTAGTTCTTTGCTAATCCTATATAAAAAGGATTTAGACACTATCTGATCTGTAGAGTTAAATTGATAGAGGAGTCTGGGGAGAATGTTCATTTTAATTATCGCTGATTTAGATAGAAGAGAGATATTCAATTGTTCCCATCTGTGAAGATCCAGAGATATTATTGACCAAACTTTAAACATGTTGTTCTGAAACATGGACAGCTGGTTGTGTTCAAAGTGGATCCCTAAGTATTTAATGTCAAATATTGTCTTGAAGGGAGAAGTAGGGAAGTATGTAGGTTTGTGAGCTAGAGGGTTTATAGGAAAGATATGCGACTTCTTAGAGTTAACCTGGTAATCTGAAACTTTTGAGAATATGTTAATAGAGTTAACAATCTTATTCAGGTCAGTGTTAGGAAGTTGAAAATAAATGTTTAGATCGTCTGCAAAGGCTGATAGTAATATTTTGGTATTTAGTATTTTGGGAATCGTATGAAAAGTATTTTGGCCTATATAAAGAAAGAATGGTTCTATAAATATGTTAAAGAGAAAGGGGGATAAAGGACACCCCTGTCTTGTACCATTAGCTAACTTTAAGGGTTTGGAGATATTCTTGTTGATCCGTAGATAGGTATATGAATTTTTGTATAAAACATTGATCATATCTATAAAGAGGGTGGGTATGTTAAAGTGGGTCATAGTTTGGAAAAGGAAGTCCCAGTTTACCCTGTCAAAAGCTTTTGCCGCATCTAATGTCAAGGCATAGATCGGGTTTTTCTCTTTTTTAGTCAAGTACATTAAGGAATCCAATGTCAAGGTGTTATCCCAAGTATGTCTATGTGTTATAAATCCTGCTTGTTCCGTGGAGATTATAAAAGGTAGAACTTTTTTTAATCTGTTAGCTAATATTGAAGCTAGAATCTTAATGTCAATATTTATCAACGAGATGGGCCGATAGTTATGGGGGTCAGTTTTATCTTTATTAATTTTCAGAATTAGAATAGTTTTCGAGGTGTTCCAGTGCAGATCAGATATGCCATATTTTATTATATAGTTAAATACCTTTAGCAAAATAGGGGAGACTATTAAATTGAATGTAAAACCATCTGGCCCTGGGGACCTACTTACTTTAAGATTTGTAATGACTGTTCTAATTTCCTGAAGGCTTAAGGGATTTGAAAGCATGTCACTTTGTGATTTATTTAAGGAAAGAAATTTAATAGAATTCAGAAAACTAGTCATGTGTTGGTTGATGGAAGGATCTATATTTTTTTTGGAATATATATCTGAGTATAAGAGCGTGAATATCTGTATTATTTCAGAGTCCGAATTATAGATCTTGTTTTGGAAATGAATAAGCGAGATTCTAGGAGGAGCTTGACTGTTTCGAATTATTTTGGCCAATAACTTAGAGGGGACCTGTGCCCATTCTGAATAAGATGCAATAAGTTTTTGTTCAAATAGAGTTAGATTTTGTTGATGAAGATGCAGCAATTAATTTTGGGAATCAGTTATTTCTTTGTATATACTAGGGTCTGGGTTAAGTCTTTGTTGCTTCTTTAATTTGGAAATCGTGACTGTGAGTTTGGATTCCTTACTTTTATGAATTTTTTTAACGTAAGAAGCTTTATTAATTATAATACCTCTAATATAAGCTTTACAGGCAGCCCATTGTATATCAATGGGGATGTTGATGTTGTCAAGATTAGAACTAAGGTCAAGTAATGGTTCTGTGATTGCTTGAATAATATCATTATTGAGAAGCAGGTTATTGTTTAGTGTCCAATTATTATATTTGGATGGAGAGGTTGAGCTTGAATCAGGATTCATTTTGAGAGAGATTTTTGAGTGATCAGATAGAAACCTGGGTTCTATAGAGAAGTTGATTTTGAAGCGAGAGAAGGAGTTGGAAATTAGGAAAAAGTCTAGTCTTGACCACGTATTATAGCATTTCGAGTAATATGTGTATAATTCATCTTTAACTAAATGATCTTTGTAAGAGACGGGGTCAATAAGGTTGGGATCATACATTAATTCTTCTATAGCTATAGATGATTGAAGGTTATAAGAGGGAGATTTGCTAGTTCGATCTGAATTAGGATCTATTACAGCATTTCAGTCTCCACCAGCTATAATATAGTGGTCATTAAATAATGAAAGAATGTTATGTATTTCTAGAATAAAGGTATGTTGCTGGGTACATGGGCCATATATGTTGAGAAATAATACTGGTTTATTTAGGCTGTATGGACGTGAGGTAAAGAGGCACCATTTGCCATTTTCATCATATTTCTCCTCAATAATATCTCCTTGGAAATTATTTTTGATTATAATAGCCACCCCTTTGGAATTTGAGCTGTTCCCCGCAGAGATGATGACTTTTATCCACTTCTTTTTCCCCTCTTTGGCCCAGTCCTCTTTATACATGTGTGTTTCCTGTAAGTAACATATATTAGCCTGAGACTTAAATAGCAAATGAAAAGGGAGAGATTTTTTGGGTTTATCATGAAGCCCTCTGACATTCCATGAGTCAATATGTAGCGTCATAGGCTACAAAACAAGTAATATTAATAATTTGAAGGTTATTGGTTAATGTGTGTAGAGTGACTTTCTACCAGATATAAGTATTTTTTGTGGCTTTCCCACTGTTATTAAGCTAGCGACTGCATTTCGCCTGTTTTACTGCTACTTTAAGTGATTTCTGCATTTTACACTGTTTATTGCACTTTAAGTTACTAATTGTTGCAAATTGTTTCTGTAGGCTACACACTAAAGTGCGCTAGCCGATTTACAGCATTTATAGCATTTACTGTCTGTTTTTTTTCCTTATCTCTGTAATAAAACAATAAAATCTCTTGTTTTCCCACTTTACTGAACTAGAGTAGTCCAGTTTCAGAGTTGCTGATCCCTGGGCTTTGTTTTTAGTTCCTGTTACTGATCCATTGCCTTATTAGGAAGGAGGGAAGTTTCTTTGCTTACCAGTGGGAGTGGGAAGCACTGAGCGGCCTTTTTGTCCAATTTGGTGAAGTTTCAGCCAGAAACTAGTAGTCCATTGGTCGTTTTGGGCCAATTCCTAGCTCCCTTCAGCCCCCTGCTATAAAACACGCTAAACTGTACTGCTGATCTAACCAGCATATCCTATAACTGAAAAGTTCATCTCTACTTGATTCCCAAGTAGACTATTCTCTATCTGTAAAGCCTAGCACTTACTCCTACAGTACTTGCACCTTGATAAAGCACTCTTATTATAGATAGTACCCCACCAGCCCAAAACCCACTTCCCGAGTCCTTTGAAAGTTCTTTATCTACTACTTCTAGTATGTCGAGGGATCAGTTGCTAGTGTCCTCTCCAGCTCAACTGGTGAACCTGGGAATATTGAGGCAATGTTACAATTGCCTCATGTACACTGAACAATCCTCTCCTTCTCCCACAAAACACAAATACATGCGAGAGATGCAACTATACGGCCAAACTGGAGGCTGAGCTCTCTCAACATAGGACTGGCAAGACCAGACAGGAGGAGAAGGCAACCACACACAATACATACCCAGTCACACATGGTACCATCACAACTTCAAATCATACACATACTCACACAAAGACATACTCGGAGGCTCTGGTCAAAAATTTACCAAAACAGCAGAGGCCACCAAAGCAGACACCCAAACAAATACCACCTCACGACCCAACACATGCAACACATAGACCACACAGTCAGAGTGTCAAACAGTCACAGCCCTTAAGGCCAAACAAAATGCCAGACACACTTGTCATTGGTGATTCCATAGTCAGACACACTGGCGTCCGCTCACCAGACTGAGTAAGGAGAAGGTCACAGTAAGCTGCCTGTCGGGCGCTAGAATCCGCCACATAACGCAAGCACTCAGGTCTCTCAACAGCAGGTACAAGTACGACTCAGTCATTGTCCACGCTGGTGTCAACGACCTGAGACGCACCTCCTTGGACTACATGAAAAGGGACGTCGAGGAGCTCTCTGATTATGTAGCCCAGGCAGGTATGACCCTGACCTTGAGCAGTATCCTACCTTCACCTAGAATGATGCCACAATACAGTGATAAGATGATCAGCTTTAATAATTGGCTTAAATTCTGGTGTCATTCAAAGGGGATCCAATGTCTGTCTGCCTGGGATGACATGCTGGACAAGCCACGCTTGCAAGGGACGGCTTGCACCTGTCACCCTGGGCTTCCGGATATTGGCAAAGGCTCTTGCCACCCCCATAGTGCCTTTTTAGGCAAGGCTCAAATTCTAAACCTACCACCCTAGAACACCAAAAGGAAAAAACTAAGGGTAATGCTGCTCAATGCCAGAAGTCTCAATCTCAAGATGCACGCACTCGAGGCCCTTCTCAATATGGAGAACATCGATGTCTGTGCTGTGACAGAAACCTGGTTCAAGGCTCCTGAGAGCACCCCAGCACTAACAGGTTTCACCTCATATCATACGTTCCGGCCCCAAAATCCGGACAACACCAAGAAAGGAGGGGGTGTCCATATTCATAAAGGACACCCACACCTCAAGGTTGGTGGCAACGCACGATGCATCTGAGACCATCCAGGTGCAATTAACCATAGGCAAGACTGCTCTGCAATTTGTAGCATGTTACAGGCCACCCTCTCAAACTCAGGAACCTCACATGGCCTTCCTGAAAACATTGGAGGGATAAATGTATCTCCAAACACCATCATACTAGGTGACTTCAACTACCCTAATATAGACTGGGAACACTACTCAAGCCCGAACACTCTAACCCAAAGATTCCTGGAGTTCATAAACTCAAATGCCATGGAACAACTAGTCACCATCCCCACAAGAGGTGAAAACATACTTGATCTCATCATCACGAACATGGGATCAAAATGTTCAACACCGAAGTATACCCCTCACTGGTGAGATCAGATCATAAACTAATCTCGCTGGAGGTCCTCATCCGCCCCCACCTGAAACAAAAAGACCACAGTGAAAAACTTCTCAAAAGCCGATTTCACACTTCTAAAAACTAGTGTGGTCTCCTTTAAGGCCCCTGAGCCAGTGGTAAACATTACTCAAACCGCTGAATCACTTACAAATGCCTTCTACCAGCACCTACAGGACTGCATGGATCAGGCAATCCCAAACAAAACTAAGACTCTCTGTACCAAAGGCAAGCGTCCAGTCTGGTGGACCCCAGCCATAAACAAGCTCTACAACAAAAGGAGGAAGCTACTACAAGATAGAGCAAAATCCTTGAAAGGTAAGACACCTTTGATCATTATAAGTAAAAACTAAGAGCTCTCATAAAATCATCCAAGGCAAATTTTGAGAGAAAAATCGCCAAGGACTCTAAAGACAATCATAAGGCCTTCTTTAGCTATGTTAGAAACCTAGGAGGAAACTCCCAGATATGCTCAGAATTAGTTCAAAATGATGTGAAAATTACTGAACCTACACACATTGCTAACATACTGGCTGACAGGTTCAGTGCAAACTTCTCCCCTCCCCCAAAAGGAGATATCTATTCCAGAGGATTGTAGCCCCCAAACATCTCCAACGCCCAGGTGAGAACTGCCCTCACTAAGGCAAAAACACAGCATCCATGGGACCGGATGGTGTCCCCGGCTGTGTGCTTCATGAACTCAACGAGGAATTAAACCCACAGTTAGGACAGCTGTTTAATCTTAGCCTCACCTCAGGATACGCACCCAAGGAGTGGCGCGGAGACTGTGGTCCCACTTCATAAGGGCGGTGCCTCCACAGACCCTGGAAATTACCGCCCCATTAGCTTGACAAGCCTTATCTGTAAAGCCATGGAGAGGATCATAATGGAACTCATAAATAAAGACATAGGAACTTGCAGACTTTGGATCCAACCCAGTTTGGCTTTGTCAAAGGCAGATCCTGCCTCTTAAACTTGGTTGACTTTTCGAGACAGTCACCAAGGCCATTGATGAGGGAAAAGCAGTCCATACAGCCTACCTCGACCTGGCAAAGGCCTTCGACACAATACCCCACTCAGGTATCATCGAAAAACTCATCAGCTTGAATGTAAACCCATACATCACAAGATGGGTTGCAAACTGGCTAAGCGACAGAACCCACAGGGTCAGAGTTGCTGGAGCCATGTCAGACTCAAAGCCTGTCACAAGTGGTGTCCCACAGGGCTCAGTCCTGGGTCCACTCTTGTTCGGCATCTACTTTTCTGAAGTACAAGCAAACACAGGAGGGTTATGGCTGACAAAGTTTGCAGATGACTGCAAACTGGGCCATAGTCGAAAACACATCTGACACAGATATCCTCCAGAAGGGCCTCACAGAAACGGATAACTGGTGCCAGAGCCATGGCCTGAAGTTAAACGCCAAAAATGCATAGTCATACCCTTCGGGAAAAACAAGGTTACCCCTAGCTACCATATAGGTGACAATCCACTGAGCACAGAAAAAGTCATCAGGGATCTGGGGACCCAAGTTGACAGTAGTCTTTCGTTTGACACTCATGTTGCTAAAGTAGTTAGGAAAACCTTCTATATCGCCCACCTGATCATGAAGGGATTCACATCTAGATCAAGGGAGGTCATCGTCCCCTGTACTCATCACTCATTAGACCTATGATTGAGTACAATGCCCCGTTCGGAATGTATCTGACCAGACACCTGATGCAGCTTGAAAGGCCCCAAAAGTTCCTCACCAAAAGGATAAAGGGTCTCAAAAATATGTCTTATGCTGCCCGACTGAAAGAACTCCAGCTTTATTCAGTCTCATACCGCTTGCTCAGAGGTGACCTGTGCCTGACATATAAGGCCATGTCAAACCCCGATTTGATGAATATGCTTCACCTCAAAAAATCTAGATCCCTCAGAACCACAAGGCGGGAGACTTATACCTTGACACGGTTATAAATAGAATGTTCGGGAGGGACAGATTCATCACCCAGAGACGTCCTATGCTGTGGAACAAAATCCCGGTACATGTGAGGCAGAGCACCTCGCTGGCCTTGTTCAAGAGGAATCTTGACCAATGGATGGGAGATCGCAGATATACCCCAGGGATTACTTCAGTGTCACTGCTTGACAGAGGCACAGAAAAATGATAGGCATAGTTTTTATTCAAACTAAAGGGGTGGCGAAAGCCACATAACTATGGGCTAGGCTTATAAATGCCCTTGGGCAGATAGCCTAGTATGAACCTATGAACCTATGAACCTAATAGGGTTAAGAGGCTAACTAATTTTGGAGACCATAATAGAAAAAAATTATGTGTAACATGGGTACTAGTGTGGAACGTAACAGCAGTAGATATGGTAGCGTAGTATTCCTTCAAGACCTCCCCGGTGCCTACCCACCCCCACTCTCTAGCAGAAGGAATACATATACAATATTGAAAGGACCACTTAGTATTGGTTAGCAAAACAAACATAGTAAAGAAAATAAACATAGTAAAGAAAACTAATATATCTAAAGTCCTAAGAAGGACTGATGCAACAGTAATTAAATATATACATATATACAAAACAAACCATTTCCATAACAAGGTCATACTAGGACCCTAAAGCATAAGCTTCCATGAGCTCGAATCTAGATCCAGGAATAGCCAAATATATACATGTATACAAAACAAACCATTTCCATAACAAGGTCATACTAGGACCCTAAAGCATAAGCTTCCATGAGCTCGAATCTAGATCCAGGAATAGCCAAGTAGAAAATTATAGATATGGAGAAGCATGAGTATAAGAGAGACAGGATTTTAGTTAAACAGGTATAGTAGAGATTTAATAGAGTGGTCGTTACTAGGAGAGTACCAAAATACAATTATGAGTAGAGAATAACATAAAATAGTGGCATGAGAAAAGAGATAGGGCTAGATCTATTACTAAAACCAGGTTTTAAGTATGTTCTGATTCAACTTATTAATGTGATCAATATGTGCAGTTGTCTAGAAATTTGGTGAATAACCGACCATAGGTTAAGATATAATTATATAGTGTAATTGTCACCAATATAGACAAATATGGTATATGGAATTAGGGAGACAACACCACAATCGGTGCGCTTTATCATTGCTCATATTTTAGCTGGCAGGATAGCTAAATATTAATATAAGCAAAGATTATTAACTAAATAGTAAGAGTAAGAGAAAAAACAGTCAGAATAAGATAAGTAAGTTAGATAGCGTAGCGTGAGACAGTAGGTTGTGAAACAATTTGTGACAATATTTAATAGAAATACACATCATAGCTGTAGTGTAAAACACAATGTTCATTGCTGCGTATATTAGTGCCCGCGCTTCATTAAAAACTAACATTGAGTGAGCTTTGAACTCAAACTATTACGTAAGGTGACCATATACAACAGAATTATCAACCTTGTCAGGGCACATACCACAGTAAGCGACTTAACTGAGTACATCAGCTAAACCTCGAATAGTCCAGTAGAGCATGGCTGGAGAGTGACAGAATATGTTCAAATGATCTGTATATCATATCGTGTGTTACACAATCTGAGCAGATTTCTATCTCCTGTATCCGAAATTGGTAATCCGATAAAAGTACCTGCTCAAAAGAGACATATTGTCCATAATAGGTGAACCTCCGAGGCAAATTGCAACCTGTGAGTCACAGGGAAAGCTTCATTTTAAAAGTCCGTCGGAAGACTTTCAGTCTGGATGTTCCTCAGAAAACCGAAGCTGAGTACAAGAAGGTTCCTATTCAGAACCAGCGACCAGGAATATAAGAGCAAAAAGTCAGCTATAGATTCAAATATCACTGACATCAATTATTTTAATTAAGGACAGTAACTCTAAAGATTGAGAGAGGTATGAATGGCTATTGAAGCCAGGCAAGTGAGACTTAATGTATTTTACTCCAGTATTCCTGATGAGGGGATAGAGAGAAGTACACTTGGGTACAACATTTTAAAGAGCAGGATAGCTGTTGAAAGCTTTGATAAAAGCTTCTTTTGCTTCCGATGGAGTGTTGGCTGTGTATCTTTTTTCATTGTAAGAGAATTGCAAAGTGTTTGGATACCGCATCTGGAATTTCACATTCCTCCTGATCAGGTCAGCGCAATAAGGGGCTAGATTTTGTCTATTTAATTTGATTTGGTGAGGCAGATCTTGGGTAAAGGTAAGCTTGTGGTTGTTCCATGTAAAATTTCTTTGTTTTTTAGCTGATATTAAAATTTTTTGCGCGTCCTGGAAATTTAATATTTTAGTGTATATTTGACGTGGAGTAGTCGAGTTTTGGCGCTTATAAGAAGCCCTGTGCGCTCTCTCTATTACTAGGTCTTCAGATCTATTTTCCGACCCCAATAAAGCAAGAAGTATCTGCCTGCAAATTAACAGTAAGTTTTTATTATTGTAGGACTCTGGTAGCCCTTTGATTAATATATTATTACGGCGACTTCTAGCCTCCAGATCCGTTATCTTGGACTGTAGATCAGAAAGCATAGATGTTTTTACGCTCAGGTCTTCTGATATGGATTGGATCAGCAGTTCATTGGCTTGACTTTTGTGTTCGAGAGTGTCCAATCTTTGTAATATCTGATTTATGGATTTTCCAAAATCTGTGAGTTGTTCGGAGAAACCCTGTATAGCAGTATGGATGGGCTGTAGCGCTGATTTAAGTTCATCAAGATGGAAGTTGGCATCAGTTTTTCCTTTAGGATTTGTCTTATTAGTGTTGGCAGGTTGTCTAGTAATTCTTTGTCTTTTGGATGCTATATCCTTTTCCGGAGAAAAAATTGAAGAGATTTTTGCTTTTGTGAGTTGAGTTTCCATACTTTCAGCGATTTCAGACATGGTGTATAGGCAACAGTTATTATAATGCAGTAGTTGTCTCGAGGGCCCCTTGGATGCATGTGGCGAGGATCCCAAGCGTAAAGTTGAGGATAAGTTGCTTATTTAGTTTTAGATAAGTCAATACCCTTCCAATTGCTTTGGAAGAGAGTTAAATTAATTAGTCCTAGAATACGATCAATGATAATCAGCTTTCAAAGCACTTTAAAGCTAAGATATTTATAAATTACAGTAGGAGCTCTATGGATAGGGTGCAGACTAGTCGACCACCATTTTGGAATTCTGCACATTTATAGATTTAAGAACTTACATTTCAAATTGCAGCACCCATCCAGTCACATTTATTTACATTTTTTAATGTATATAGACAGCCAAAAGAGTGAGAGATCATTCAGAATGTTGAGTAGCTTCTTCACCCAAGCGCTGAGTGTTACGTCAGAACTGAGGTGTTTCATTTTTAATCATCATAAGATAACCCCTCAATCCAATACCAGGATACTCTTTGCTCATTTATATTTGCTGGGGCATCATAATGCCCATATTTTTTATTTAATCTTTCAATAATTTTAGTCTCTGAAGTCTGATCTGACTAACAATGAGAACTAGTTAGAATGACTTGGTATACATATATGTGCTAGAGTATGTGTGTGGGGTGAAGGGTGTATAGCTTTCTAATATACATAAAAATGCTTTCTGTTGAATTTAGAGATTTGAATACAAAACTTTTTTGTCAGAAGTCAGATATTTGCTGTAAGTACTAGAAAAAAAATAACAGCAGTGATGCAAAAAGGAAGAGAGGGTGTAATAAATGAATGAAATAATGCAGTTTAAAATGGAATAGAAGAGGTAGCATAAGAAAGCCATGTCTAAAACCTGCAAATTCTAAGAGAAAACATTCCACATGGAAATTATGCTATAAAATCTGCTGCTCAATAAATATTGTTAACAAATTTAAGAAAATTGTGTAGGCAATTCTACATGAGATATCATCTCAGCAGAAATCTATCTTTTCAATTTAGAAAATATATTAACATGATTTTGGTTTTGTACCCGCGGTGGTGGTGCTGCGGTAGCATTGTCACCTCAGAGCAAGACGTCCCATTCGATTCTTAGCTACAGCGTCTTCTGTGGAGACATGTGTGAATGGGCGTACCTTCGTTGAAGGTTGTGTGTTAGGGTCGGCAACTCAGCACGTAAAAATCAACTGCCAATCATTAGCGGACCAGAGTTCCGCTGTGGTGACCCCTAACCAGGAAAAAGCTGAAAGACACAACATTAACATGATTTTGGTTTTATACAAATTATAAATTTATTTACATAATATTTAACTTTTCAGTTCTAATTTTAGAATCATATACTCATGTTTTTATAAAGACAGATGTTGTTATAAGTAAGGAT
This sequence comes from Protopterus annectens, assembly GCF_019279795.1. NCBI lineage: Eukaryota > Metazoa > Chordata > Ceratodontiformes > Protopteridae > Protopterus > Protopterus annectens. The sequence goes on from NC_056751.1 coordinate 636,096,038, forward strand.
TTTGTAGTTAGTAACCCTATACATATGAATTTTTATATTTTGTTTATTGTGTGTTGTTATATTTGTGAAAATTCAGCAAAGGTAGTTAGTAAATAACTTTCTATATAAATCAAATTTGTGGTCACATTTGGGCAGCATAGCTAGGCTTATAAGGACTCTAGTAGTCATTACCCAATATAGACCTATGAACATATAAAATGCTTTTTTTTTTTTTTAATACCAATAATCAGCAGTAGGTAGCCTTAGAGATTATTTTGGATAGTAGCAAAAGATGGTTTCTTCTTACACGTAATACATATTTATTTGTATTTGTTTTCATGTTTCTTATGTAAGATCTATGAAATGACTGAGGAGAAAATAGAACATCTTTTTTCCAGAATATTTTATAGTCAAGGATAACTGGTACTTGGTTAGCCAATTACTGGAACTGAAGGAATGGAATGTGTAATATATGAAATAATGTGGTTTATAGTGGGAATGGTACACACTTTCTATCCATGTGAAGCAGAGCTGTTCCTGGCAATTATTCAAGTTCAGCTTGGATCAGTGGATGGGGAATCATAAATTTACACCTGGTCTAGCACATATACCTCTGTTAGAGAGAGGTAACCTACAATGCTAAAACATTTATGCTCGAGTTACAAATAGCCCCCACAGAAAGTGGTAACCTATAAATATTAAACCAGTCATTCCCAAGTTACATATATTCCCTATAAATAATCCCATGGAAACTAAATCTATCCAACACTTTTTGGGAAGTATGGCTACACATAAAAAGGCCCTTTAGGGTCATTAGCCACGTGATTGCCTATGAATCTATGAATCTATGAACCTGAGAGGTGATAAGGAAGCCATAGATAAAATATTTTACAAGCAGTGAGCTAAATATGAAGAGAAAGATGTTGTGCTGTTGTACAAGAGAAAATGGAATATACAATGTGCACCAGCTAAAACAGAGATAGAGGTAAGGTTTGCTAGGCCTTAGGATAGATTACATATGAGGAAAATGACGGCAGTAACAAAATGAAAAATATTCTGGTAAAATTAGTATTCTGGTATAATAAAAGAGGAAAAGAAAGAGCTGGTAGAAAAGTAAATTTGGTGATTCCCTCACTGAATGTGGATTTTCTTCTGGAAAAAAAAGTCTTTTGCTCTTTATCAACAAATTCAGTGAGATTTGAAGACATTCTGAGAGATAACTGTTTGGTTTAATAGCTGAGAATATTAGCAATATTTTTCACATTTGTATTAATATCAAAAGCTGTATGACATATGGAGCCTTATTACGGCACACACTTTTTGCCACTAATATTTGCCATCTAATATACACATTTTTGTAGAGTAATATTTTTATTTTGTAATGTTGTGAAACTAGTATATGTACAATTTGCATATATTGTGCAATGTTACAAAACAGCACTGTGCTAACTGCTCTTTTTAAATATCATTGGAAAGCTCATCAATAGCTGAAACATTCTACTGCTATCTTAGGTCTACCTTGCATCCGTACACATATATAATCCATTGTTTCACAATGACAGTAGTAGTTTTGGCAAATAAAATACCATTTTTCTTTCATAGATTGGCAATAGTAATTAACATTATCAGACCACTGATACTAACATCAGTGTGTAGTCCATTACCTTTCTTGTAATTCAAATAATTTATAAAGTACTGCAGATCATAGAAGGTGTGCTTTTAATAGAGGATTTTGGTGAAAAGCTCTCAGGAAGAAAGTGGTTTCCTGACTTAGAAGACTTCTTGAAGTCAGAGGATTAATAAGTCTCCTGCTTTTCAGGACAGAACGACTATAAAACAACCAGTGCATCATCATACATATGCAGGCAGTCAGTATATCACAAAAGATGAGGTTGCCACTAAATAAATTTTTTATATCTATTTTTGTCTCCTTTCCTGCTATCACCCTCAGTGTAGATGTTAAGCGCATTCATTCCAAAAATAATAGAGGCTATCTGCTGACCTTGGTGAGAGATGATTAGATGAGGCCATTATCCTGGCCTACATGAGGGTGTTATGGGCCTGCTATGCATTTTAATATTATTAATGTCATATTTTTCATATGTTTTCACCCTGAACTTAATGTAATGCATGCCGTCCTCCCACTGACCTCAGGTTCCCACTTCACTTCATCCTTGCTTGGGAAAATCTGTGTTTAAGGACATACCCTAATTGTCCCAAGATGACAGAACTACTGATTGCTCCAGTTCCATGAGCTGTATACAGAGATCACAGATATTTCTGAAAGTTCCTAACTCCTCATCTGTCAGATCCCAGCATGCCCATCTTTATTCACAAGCTAGTGGCAAACATGCATTCCTAATCAAAGCTACATGATTTACCTTTCTTTATATTACTGCCTTTGCAGTAACTGGGAAGGCTTTAGCTACTCAGGATGTCCACTCAATGTCATCTCCTCCTCCTACTACCAATGTCCTTGCTATTAACTGAACCTGAGTTGTCTGGGTCATAGCCAGGATTTGTTTCTCTCTGCATAAATTGGCCACACTACACAAATAGTTTGAACTACTGGGTCTAGTATATCTTTAAGAGATACTCATTTGGGAGCAACATCCTGAAACAGAAGAGTATTATTTAAATACATTGTTGCTAATAGCACCAAATAAAATTTAAGTCCTGGTTAACTATAATTAACTTGTCCATAAGTTATCTATGGAACATTACCCCAAATCTAGTCAGTCATGTTATCATATCCATAACATTTGAAACACTGTCTTTTTTTCAAATTGTTTACTTAGTTCAAAATATCATACTTGTTGCAGTTATAACCCTCTCATCTAACAGCATTAACTGAAAAGACCCTGAAAAGGACTGCACCTATCCACGTCTGCCACAGACATTCCATTTCTTGCCTACTATAGTGCAGCTCTCTTCTTCTTACTCAGGTGTTCTCTGTCCTTCTCCCACTTACCTTTGTACCGTGTTCCTCTTATCTACTTTTTGCTTAGTAGTACTCCCATACTTTAACTTATTGTCCATCAGTTTCCTTGTCTATCAGAGCTTATTTTCTTCAACTGTTTTCCAAATATTCTTTGCATCATGAGTGCTAATATGACATTTGTTGTCTCTAAACTTTTCTCCAACTCTGTCCTCTAATTTAGAGTTTGAGTTACTCAAAATGGCTTCTGATTATTTCACGATTTTCTCTATACCCATCTACATTTCACCTAACATTAGCTGTATTTACAAGTGATGGTGCAGATAGAATAATCATTACTTGATATCCTTGCTGATTCTTACCAGGCAGCATTCTAGGTAATTTACACATATTTGCTCCTCAACAAACCAGTCCCAAAGTTTGGAATTCACTACATTGTTTCTTCCTTTATTACATTACGGATGAAACTGAACAGATCATTTTCCTCCCAAACTGGGCACAGAAGACCACTAATAACTTGTGTGCCTCCTAACAGCATTTCTTCTCCTAAATAACATTTTCACAGAATAATGGCACAGATTCTCAAACGTAAGAAAAACAGGAAAAGACTTTGTTTTATGAAGTACACATCTCAAGGCACTGCTTTTGCTTGGTCAGACTTAACCTGTTGAAAAATGCTGAAGCTATGTCAGGCTGGACTGTCTTTTCCACATAGCAGAAAGAAAGATTTTCTTTTATTTATTTATCTATTTATTTTGTTTACTAGGGTAGGATACTGATCACAACACACTATCTGGAGGCACAGCCTGGATGATTACATTAAGCAGAGTAATGCAAGTGAGAGCTCCTGTGTAGAGGCTATGGGGAGGCTTTACCATCAAAGGGGTGAAAACAAACTGTCTAAGTAACTGCAGTACAAATACTGTTTGGGTTGATTTTGTTTTTCTGTCCAATGAAAAGGCATTTTACACTACTGTCACTTATAATGGCATATTGAAACAAAAATAGTTGTACACAGGAGATTATATAATACTGCACAAGATACCAGTACTAACCATCACTGAAAAAAACTGCAAAGCCTGTAAAATATAATGGTTTCTAAACATATAGAGATATAGCAGGAAAACCTCCCTGAACAAACACCTTCTTCAGGCCCTGCTACATTTATCACCTGTTAGTTATATCAGCCAGACATGTTTTCTAACCCTGAAGCTGTTGTCTTACATATAAACACTATGGTCTCCTCTTACAAGTGAATTATACTGTAGTCTTTCTAACTTATGATATATCAACTTATCAGACAGAAAAAAAATGAAACCTTGCAAGTCAGGACCTCTCAATTAAGTCCTGCGATGCCTATAATCACTGAAACATGGCTCTATCCATTCAACATTGACAGGGATGATACCCTTAATTGTTAAAGTACAAGAAAGACTACATCATGTGAAGACCTGAAAAAAGAACAAAAAGCTGATGGACTGTTAGAACCATATTTATTTCAAGCTTAGACCTGAACCATTCTAAATTATACACAGCTTAATGTGGTAAACGAAAAGAGATCTTATTGATAACTGTATGTCTGTAGGGTAATAAATGGATTGCATCATTTTTACCCATTTCCAAACTGTTACGGCTCTACAACTAAACAATCTCACACTTGACTTCCTTGCAGATATCCTATAATTTGAACTCATAACAAAGACCTATAACTCCACTAGAATTAATCACTTAATGCTAAGGAGACTAACACATTCCTGAATTGGGAGCTTACCTCACATATCACATTATATTACCTTTTGTGGCCAACCTACATGCAAGTGCAAATAAGATCACGGACTGAAATCTAACTAAGGGCAGGCTTCACTGAGAGAGCACAGCCGACTTGGCCCCCACCCTAAGTAAGGATACTGATTGTGCATTAATTTTTAATTTTCTTCTTTGTTGTTATTACAAAGTCTCTAACACATCTGCAGATTCCAGAAAGGTTTGCTTAACAGAGGAATGGAACATATTATAGCTGAACAAATAAGCACTGATATTGCTGACGTTATATCCCTGGATCGATACCAGTTTGGCCTTGACCAGTAAGCTGTGCACCTGAGAATACTTACTGCTCTAAATTTTACTCTTTTGGCTGGATATAGTGTGGCATCTGTACTGGTCTGATGTAAGTATTATGTCAAGTATAAAACTCAATGCATATGGTGGAACTACCACATCAGCAAATTGCATAAGGAAAAAAAAGCTCCTGTCCATCTTTAAAAGATGTTCACTTCATCATTATAAAAGGGACTGAAAACTGGAAAATATGTTCCTCAAACTTACCATTAGAAAATGT